>NC_051083.1:46625302-46925302 GCF_004664715.2 Peromyscus leucopus
TTTGTTTCTTTCCTTTTGGATAAGTGTCATCTTTCATTTCTGTTGTGTCAATCCTAGTGGAGTTTTATAAATTAGGAAAGACAGAGGACTCTCTTCCATATTGTTGTGTTTAACTAGAGGTCTGATACCCTAAGTCCCTCATTAAAGATATGCAGGGCCCACAGGGTTACTCTTCCTCCCCACTCTCTGTGATTTCACAAGTATTAGCTTTCATAGATTCCTTATGGCCCACACATTTCTCGGCCTCAGAGCTATTTTTGCATGTGTAGAACCCCTGCCTTGCTCTACCCACTCCTCACCTGGCTCTCTCACAGCATCCTTCAGGGCTTTGCTTCAACTTCACTTTCTTAGAAAAAGCTTGTGTTTTACCCCATGTGCAAGCTCAGCTCATGGCTTCCTGTGAATATGCTCAGGCCCCTTTCACGCTGCCTCTGAATATTTCATTCCTCTCTGAGTGAACTCGAGTCAAAGAGGGCAATGATCTGTTTTGGGTATCAGTGTATTCTACTTGTTTGGCATGGTTCCTGGCATACAGAGCATGCTCATTGTGTGACTTTACTTTAGAAACTTTAAAAGAAACAGTTGTTTGCCCTAAAATAAGGAGAAAGTTGACAGATCAAAAAAGAATGAAGTCTACCTTAGTGAATAAGTGGGCTTGTTGGAGTTATTTACAAGAACAGGGAAACTCATAGAAATCTCTAGCACTGAAAAGTTCTACTTTCAGTCAGTCTTTTGTTTGTTTTTCTCAGAAAGCTCCTGTCTTGTGCTGTTTGGTGGGAAGGAGTGCTAATTGGAATCCCAAGAGAGGGTCTCCTGAGGATCTTGTGACTAAAACAGTTTTCATAATTGGAATGTTAACAACTTCCTTACCTTTACTATAGGTCTAGCTATCAGATATAGAGTTCTGTTTGTTTCCTTGTCCGGACTGTAGGCCAAGGTCTTTTGTGGGTTATCATGGCCATTCTGCATCAAGAAGGTAAAAGTCCAAGACCAGATGAAACATCTAAGCTACAGTGTTACTAAGTGTTGAGAGAATAGGCAAAAATACAGATGAATCTTCTAAGAACATACATAACATCTAAACTGGCTTGTATACTGGTATGCTCCTCTAATCCCAGCATTAAGGAGGCCCAGGAAAGAAGATGGAGAGTGTAAGGCCTGCCTGGGCTACACCCCCACTTAAATAAAGCTCTATGGTGATGAAGTTGTAAAGATTTCAGATTTTATATGTTGTTTGTAAATGAATATAATGTTTTGATTGAATAGACTCCCTACTCTCTCCCCTTCAACTTCCACACAATACACCCCTTTCTTCTTTTTATAAACCACTGAGGAGTCAACCTAGTGATGCCTGTGTGTATGTAGTTGTAGGACTGTCTACTGGACCATGGGCAGCCTGCCTAGCAGGACCACGTCCAGAAGAAAACACTCTTTCTCTCAGCAAGTATCTAAAAATTGTAGATCAGGTATGATATGTTAATGTGCCTCTTTTTGCTGATTCTTTAAAAGCATGTTCCAGGGTATTTCTGGTGGCACCGGCATGTAATCTCAACAGTCCAGGAGGTTGAGGCAGGAAGATTGCATATTCAAGGCTGTCTGGGCCACACAGCAAGTTCAAGGCTAGTGTTGGTCAGTGCAGGGAGAAATACAAAGTAGAAAGGCTGTGTCCAGGACTCAGCACAAAAAGGTGGGTATGGAGAATTCCTAATCTGTTCTTCAAGATGTCCAGAGTTTTCAATAATTCTAAACTTCTGAAGCCTACATCTTGGTTTGATTTGCTTTTAAGCCAAATTGATTTTAATTATTCAGTTTATGTTAAGCTTCATTAAGACCTGTGGTTCTTGCTCATTCTAGGAAGTTTGGGCTGGCAAAAATGATGCTTTCAGGTAAAGAATCCATTAGGACATTCTAGGGAAAGAATTAAGCTAAGGAATCAGGAATATATTATTATATAATAAACTTGCCACTTGCTTCTAATAAGAGCCTATAATAAGATTGGAGACATCTTGTTTTGTCTTGTTTTGAAAGTTTGGAAGATTATTTAAGTAGACACATGGTACTAGTTGGTTGCACATTAACTGCCAGGCACTGATTAATTATACTTAATTTCAATTTTATTTTTACTCAGGATCACCTGCCACATTTAGGTTAATTTTCTTCTGGGGAATAGAATCTATCTATCTATCAATCTATCTATCTATCTATCTATCTATCTATCTATCCAGAAACCACAATACTGATTTATCTGTTGGAATAATATTTAGCCAGCCAGCCCTTTCTATTCATCATGTTTATGAGGTTATTATTTTTTTCTACTAATAGCTAAGTCTGCTCAAACTTTTCTGGAAAGGCTCCACAAGCCATTGGAAAGCGGGACTGAAATAAATTGTGTGAAATTCTAGACTCCAGTTTAGTCTGAGAGAGTAGTACTTTGGAAGTATTAATAAAAGGCAGAACTGAGGAGTAAAATGGAAATGAAGGGGTTTAGTGCTTTCTTTCTCTATCCTCTTCTTTATGTCGCCATGTCTTTAGTGCTACACAGTTCTCTACTGTTACTGTAAGAACATGTCCAGCTTGTGTAGATTGCAAGTATAACTTGATCAGCTGTTTTTCTTTTCTGACACTTTCCACTGTCACCTCCCACAGAGTACAAGGGAAAACTGTCAAATAGAAATGTTTACCAGAGTCAAGAGAAGTTCATAGGCTAAACAAAGTGGGCAAAAAAGAGAAAGAAAAGCTATTACTTGTTTTCCTGCCTTAAAATGTGAGTGAGGTATGATGGCACACTTTAATCTCAGCACTCAGGAGGCAGAGGCAGGAGGATCTCTGTGTGTTTGAGGTCTCCCTGGTCTACATAGTGAGTTCCAGGACAGCCAGGGCTCTGTCTCAAAAAAAAAAAAAGTGAGTGTGTGGTGATATTATGTTCCCCAAAATATTATGCACCCTAATAAACTTATCTGGGGTCAGAGAACAGAACAGCCACTAGATATAGAGGCCAGAAAATGGTGGCACACACACCTTTTTTTAATTTTATAATTTAGTTTAATTTTACATATCAGCCACAGATTCCCTTGTTCTCCCCTCTCCTGCACCCGCGGGCGGCCCCCCCCCTCTTCCCAGCCCACCCCCATTCCCATCTCCTCCAGGGCAAGGTCTCCCCTGGGGATTCAGCTCAACCTGGTAGATTCAGTCCAGACAGGTCCAGTCCCCTCCTCCCAGGCTGAGCCAAGTGTCCCTGCATAAGCCCCAGGTTCCAAACAGCCAGCTCATGCACTAAGGACAGGTCCTGGTCCCACTGTCTGGATGCCTCCCAAGCAGATCAAGCTAATCAACTGTCTCACTTATCCAGAGGGCCTGATCCAGTTGGGGGCTCCTCAGCTATTGGTTCATAGTTCATGTGTTTCCACTAGTTTGGCTATTTGTCCCTGTGCTTTTTCCAATCTTGATCTCAACAATTCTCGCTCATACAATCCCTCCTCTTTCTCGCTGATTGGACTCCTGGAGCTCCACCTGGTGCCTGGCCGTGGCTCTCTGCATCTGCTTCCATCAGTCATTGGATGAGATTTCTAACATGACAGTTATTGTGTTTGGCCATCCTATCACCAGAGTAGGTCAGTTCAGGCTTTCTCTTGACCATTGCCAGTAGTCTATTGTGGAGGTATCTAGACTTAGAAAGACAAACATGGTATGTATTCACTCAAAGGAGGATACTAGATATGAAACAAAGGATGACTAGACTGCAACTCACAACTCCAGGGAGGCTACCTAGTAAAGAGGACCCTAAGAAAGACACAGGGATTACCCAACAACAGAGAAATGGATGAGATCTACATGAGCAAACAGGGGGTAAGGGGGGTTAATGGAGGGCAAGGGTTGGGGGGAAAGATAGCTTAGGGGAGCAGGAGGTCCCAGCTGGATCAGGAACAGAGTGGGAGAACAAGGAAAGAGATACCATGATAAATGAAGACTCCATGGGAATAGGAAGAGTAAAGTGCTAGAGAGGTCCCCAGAAATCCACAAGGCACACACACCTTTAATCCTAGCATTCTGGAGGCAAAGATCTACCTGGATCTCTGTGAGTTCAAGGCCACACTCTAAACAACCAGGCATGGTAACAAGATCCTTTAATCCCAGGAAGTGATTGGCAGAAAGCAGAAAGGTATATAAGGCGTGAAAACCAGGAACTAGCCTGGTTAAGCTTTTAGGTATTTGAGCAACAGTTCAGCTGAGATCCATTTGGATGAGGACACAGAGGCTTCCAGTCTGAGGAAACAGGATCAGCTGAGGAATTGGCAAGGTGAGGTAGCTGTGGCTTGTTCTGTTTCTCTGATCTTCCAGCGTTCACCCCAGTATCTGGCTCCAGGTTTGATTTTATTAATAAGACCCTTTAGAGATTCGTGCTACATGAGTGGGCCATCATCTCAGTAGTTGGCAGTTCAGATTGAAAAACTGAAGACATTGCTTCTACATTCTCTCTATTCCTAGGCTAGAACCATCTTATAGATAAAAACTAATCCAAGTCAGGAAGAGGAATGTTTTGATCCTGAGCATTTTGATCCTTCTGAAGTGTGCTTTCTACCAGCTGCCATGGAAACATGGATAGCTTCTTGGATAGTCTCAGTCCTCTTGAGTTCCAGCTGTGAGAGCTAGTGACCTCATTACAATTTGGATCAGAGTTGTGGAAAGGCAGTTCCCAGGGAAAGTAGAGGATAGTCTCTTCTGGGCCATGGGACTGAGGGGCTTTATTAGCATTCTGAAACTTTTTGCATATTTTAGCAAGGCAGTCATCTCAGAGCTTCAGCCCAGGATCGCTTCACATAGTTCACAGCTGTGTCACATCTTGAAGTTTCTTGTGCATCCTACATGCTTTCACGAGACAGACACTTATCTCTTCCAGCTGTAAGCCAGAGGGAGTGGTACTGCAAATTCTTAGCAACATATGCAGACTCAAACAGCACAGTTAACTCTCTAGTTTGACTTTCAGGCACCAGAAATCTGTTGGAATTCACTGATGATTACTGAATTCTCTGATGATTACTGGGTGTGAGTTCATATGGCTTGTAGCACTGTTTTGGAAACTAGCCATTTTCCCTGCTGTTTTCTTCTGGCATTCCTGCATCACTGATTGAGAATGGTTTGGACTATGTTGCTTAGAAAAGTGATGGCAGAAGTCTTGTTCATTACAGTGAGTTGAAGGTACAATGGAAGGGTGTCAGGAAGGATTAGCTAGAGGCAGGACGTGTCATAATTAGAAAGACTTGGAAGAACTGCTTTAGGGAAACTGAAAGCACTGCTAGAGAAGGAGTGTTCCAGATGTTCGTCTCTTGATACTTTCCCACAGTGATCCACACCCCAAACAAATCATTTCATCCTTGCATCCCCAGTTGGAGCTCTAGCTTCTGGAAGATGCCAATTCTTGATAGGAATTCTGTAAGAGTTGGATTGAATGTCTGACCTCATTTGGCCCATTTGTTTGGAATTCTGAATAGAACCAGGAAAATTGGAAAAGGGAGTGGAATTAGGACCATAAGAGATAGTCTTTGGTTATACAAGAGAAAAAAAGGTTGTGAGCCTAGTCTTTAATGGCTGAGCCATATCTCTTGTTGGAGGAGGGAGTGAGGGGTAGGTTGGAAGGGGAAGGCTGGAGGGGTGGGAGGAGGGAAAAAAGGGGGATCTGTGATTGGTATGTAAAATGAATAAAAAAATTCCTTAATTAAAAAAAAGACATTTAAGGGAAAAAAAGGAAGAAGGAAACAAAGCTAGTGAGTTGAGAGTCAGTTGAAAAAGACGATTGGTAAAAATGGGGGGGGGGTGCTGTGCTAGTATCTTGCACTGAGATAATTGATTGATACATAGCTCTCGGGACTTATAAACTGCTACTGACTGTTCTTAAGGGAAATGGGCCTGTATTTGACCCAAAGTATGCTTCTATGTCTTTTCACAGTTAATTTTATAGAGAGCTTAAGGTCCTCAATCATAAGTGTGTCAAATCCATAGTAGTAAATATAGGAAAAATCTGAGTATGCTGGAGGCAGGACAGGAATCCATTTAATGCCACAAGATGACTCTTACTATAAACTGGTCCAGAACACCTTCAAAGCTAAGCAATTATTACTCCAGAAAAGAGGCTAAGGAGAAAAACCATGATGTTGGGGGTAAAGAGAATAAAGGACCATAAGAATATAACTGACAACTTCCTTTTTATTCCTGTTTTGGCTGCCAAATTATAAGACAAGTGCCTGGAGAAGCATTGTCACATAGGAGCACTAGGCAGTGGGTACCAAATAACCTTATTGCTTGTACCAAAAGCACAGCCAAATTATAACTGTGCTGTTTTGGGTGCTTTTGGTGGGTCTGCATAGACCACAGTCCTTCCATACAATGGTTCTTAGAGTGTGGTCCATGGGCCAACAGCATCAGCATTACCTAGAAACTTGTTAGAAATGTATATTCTCAAGCTCTCCCCCAGAACTATGGAATCAGGAAGTGTAGAGTGGGGGACTGGGAAATGCGTGTTTTAAAACTAGCCCTCTGAGTGTATTCAAATTTTTAAAATCATTGATCTCATAGTAAGGACTCTGCCAGGCAACCAAGAATCTATTGAACCACAGTTAGACAGTGGTTGGGTTCAGCTTAGGGTACCATTTCTAACAATGTAGGATCGGCTAGAATGGTCTTTGATCCTGTTAATATAATGGCAGGTAATGTTTCTAAATCTTCTTCAACAGTGTTCATATTTTGCTTACTACTAATATGAACAACACTACCCCATCTAACATTAATTATGATAATTAATGAAATCCCCAGTGTAATAGGAGCTAAATATAGCTGTAGCACTTTATGGTGGCCGCCTCTCAAGTGAGGCTTTTTGATTAATTGCTAGCCAGCCACCCCTGGAGTATGCATTCCTGATTAAGACAACTGACCGCCTATACAGTGTAGCTTAAGCTAACGTACTCATACATCATGTTGTACTGTCTACATGAAAGTGATTTTTTTTACACTGAAAATTGACATTTTTAAAACATAATTTAAACACCATAAAACTCTTCCATTTTAAGTATACAGTTTTGGCAAGTCATGTAACCACTACACCAATCACAATACATACTGTAATCACCTAGATTATATCTGTTGGGTCCTTTGAGTAAAAATTTCCACTTCCATGCCACAGTAAGTTACCATTTATCCATAGGTAGATTTAGCATGTTTTATAATTTTATGGAAATTATTTATATAATTTTGTTTTGTGTTTGTTTTTTTCAAGACAGGGTTTCTCTGTGTAGCTTTGCGCCTTTCCTGGAACTCGCTTTGGAGACCAGGTTGGCCTCGAACTCAGAGAGATCCTCCTGCCTCTGCCTCCCGAGTGCTGGGATTAAAGGCGTCCGGCGCGCCGGAACCGCTAGCCAGGCCGCCGGAGCCCCGCCCCCCCAGCTGCGCGCCGCGCCGCCTGGCTTATTTATATAAATTTTATGTAAAAGCCAGTTGATTGATTTTTTTGTTACATTCTCAGTAATTATTTTCCTTTTATTGTATGTCAGTGTCTATTATATGACTACCACAGGTTGTTTATTTGTTATTCTACTGCTTTGTTCCCAGTTTGAGGATGTTATGAATAAAGCTATGGACATTCATGTTCCAGGCTTTTTGTGAGCATGTATTTTTATAAATATATATGAATGTGGGTCATAAGATATATGTGTACTTAATTTCAAAGAAACTCCTAATCTGGGGCTGGAGAGATGGCTCAGAGGTTTAGAGTACCCACATGGTGGCTCACAACCACTCATAACTCCATTTCCAGGGGATCTAGCACCCTCTTTTGGTCTCTGTAGGTACCAGACACACATGGGATATATAGACATACATGCATGCAAAACACTCATACACATTAAATAAATCTTTGAAGATAAAAGAAAAAGGAAGAAACTGCTCGTGTAACTTTCCAAAGCTGTACTGGTTTGTATTCCTACCAACACTGTAAGTGCTCTGGTTGTTCCATATTCTTGTCCTTATTTGTTATTGCCAGTCTTTACAAAATTATGGTGAATAATTTAAAATAACATATAGACATTCTTTTCTTACCTCTAATTTCAATGTAGGCCATAATGTTTGGTTTCTCGAAGAGCACAAGCTAATAACGTTGATCCAGGTGACAGATATAGATTAAAATATTACCGTTTCCTTAGAGTAGGATTAGTGTTGTGGATATCATTTGTCTGTGGCAATTATGTGTCTTCCTTTTGGTCATTTACTCAGTCAGTTCTCTGGCTGTATTAGCCCTGCTTTTTCAAACAGCAGTTGTATATTAAGTTGCTAAGAAATAGGACCTGTGGCCCAATTCTTCTCTTCAAGGAGCTTTTGGGAGCTGAGTTTCTAAAACAGACATACATAGAAACTCTAGAAATGTCGCTATGATAAGGCTTGTGTAGACTTGAATAAGGGCACTGCTGGAATATAGCCTCCTGTTAGATGACTTGACTTTTAGGGACTTACAGAAAGATGGCTGTAGAAAACAATAGGCTAAGGTGTTGAATTGTTACTCTGTGCTGAATATTGGAATTATACCTTAGACTTAAAGCTAATTATCAGAAAAACTTCTTCTTGTAGCAGATGGGAACAAATTCAGAGACCCATAACCAGACATTAGGCAGAGAGAGAGAGAGAGAGACAGAGACAGAGAGACACCTTGGGACACACAGCTCTAACTGGGATGTCTCCATCAAATCCTTCCCCTCAGAGCTCAGGGAACCCCTCAGAAAAGAAGGCAAAAAGAGCCAAAGGGGATTGAGGACACCAAGAGAACCAAGATTCCTCTGAATCAACTGAGCAAAGCTCATATGAACTCACAGAGACTGAGGCAGCATGCCAGGGCTTGCACGGGTTCTATACCAAGTCTTCTGCGTATAAATTATGGCTTCCAGTTTAGCATTTTTATGGGATTCCTGAGTCAGCAAGTGAGTGGGGTCTCTGATTCTTGTTCCTTCTCTTGGGCTCATTTCCTTTTGTTGGTTTGTTTTGTCCAACTTTGATGTGATAGATTTTATCTTATTATATTTGATTTTGATACATTTTTAAAAAATGAATGAATGAATGAATGAATGAATGAACGAACGAAAACCTAGCCACTATGGTAAAGGCTGGCAACTGAACTGTCACTTAGACCTGCGTGGAGGAGAGGGAAAATCAGTTTTCTCCAATGGAGTAACATGGGGTATATCACACACTCCAGGGCAGGCTTCATGTTCAGGAGTAGTTGACCCATGTAACTGACTCCACAGTTTTTGGGAGTACTTTTATTTGGTTACAGTTTGGTAGGTTTATTTTTTTTCTTTTTGGGTGTGGTTTTGTTTTCTTGGTTTTGGGGGATTTTGTTGTCGTATTGGGTTTTGGTTTTTGAGGAAAAGCATTCAAGTTGGGTGGGTAGGGAGGGGGAGAGGGTCTGAAAGGACTTGGGAGAGGGGAAGAAGATAATCAAAATATATTTAATTTGAAGATTGTTTTAAACAATAAAAAATAAAATGAATATAAAGCTAGTTACTAGTCCAAGATTATAAATTACATTTAGCAGGAATAAGTTCAAGAAATGTGTTCTGTAAAAATATTTAAAGGAGATTATGAATTTGAGAGAGAGAGAGTGGAGAAACATGGGAAGAGTTGGGGGAAGAAAGGGAGGCAAGGAAATTATGTTAGTTTTCACAAGAAATTCTCAAAAAATTAAGAAATTATTTTATTGTATCATGACTATAATTAATGATGACATATTGTTGAAAATGCAAAGATGTTGGATGGCTATTGAGTGTTCTCACTATGAAAATAATAATGATGTTTGCTTATGCATGCTAATTACTTAAGTTTAATCATACAATTATGTGATTTTTATACCTCAGTCACCATATTGTATATGACAAATACATGCAAATTTTAGGTCAATTTATAAAAAAAATTGTTGAAATTCATTTTACTTTCAATTATACATTAAAACATATACATGCAGATTATATAAGCATGCTTAGAATGTTAACAGTATCTGTTCCATGGTTATGGGCTGTTAGGATTTATTTTTTCAGTTTTACAGTTTAATTTCTTATCTTTTCCACAGTAAACACCTGACCTTTTATATGAGAAAGTGGGAATACCGTTCTTTGCGGTTTCCGTTCTTATACAATTTCAGGAATGTAGTCCTTCCTTTTCTTGAATCTCGTGCAGCAGAGATTGACTACGGTAGATCCAGATTTCAATCTAGAAGGAAAAACAGTGCTTGTCCTCCTTCTCCTTCTTGAGAGCTTAACAGTGCATGCATGGCCTGCAGGCCTTGCCACTGGAGTCCTTCACAGCACTAAGCTGTCCTCACTGTCACAGCACAGCTAGATTTTTTTCCTTAACCCTAAATGAGCAGAATTTCACTTGATAAAGCTTGGAGCATAAGCACAAGGTTTTTTTCCTAGCTTCTTATTGTGATTTCTGTAGCTGTTGGCAAATCATCGGGGGGTTCCTCTATGCTTTCTGGTGAAATAACAGACGATCTTTGTTTTCCCCCTTTTTTTCCAGCTGACCTGAATAACGTCAGGTTCTCCGCTTATAGGACTGCCATGAAGCTGCGAAGACTGCAGAAGGCCCTTTGCCGTAAGTATTAGCCAATGTTTGAAGGCCTTGATCATTTTCTTTGCTTAAAGAATGAGGACTGGAGATTTTTCACCACTTTTATACCCTTGAGTCACAAGGTCATTTTGTCAGACACAATTCATTCCTTTAAGTGTTCGGCTTACTATCTGCTTAGACTGTTTTGTTGGATTATAACTATCTCTGCAAGTGTTCAGCGACTATTGTTAAACTGATAAGATACTGATAAATTTTGTTTTTTAATGAATAGCATTTACACCCACATTTGTCTCTGTGAAAGTTACTCTATCTTCCCCTTTTCCATTATATCTTCATTTTATAAAGGGTATTTAATATTAGAGGATTATGACAATATTATCCGAACCAAGTTCATAGATATGTGTCATTTGTTTCTTTAAATGCTAATATTAAGATGGATGTTGTGATAAAGAAAAGATTATTGGATTTTTTTTTTGTTTGTTTTCCCAGGCAGGGAACTAGCTCTGTAGGCTAGGATTGCTTCGAACTCAGAGATCTGCCTGCTGGGATAAAAGGCAGCAACACCATGCCTGGCGAGATCTTTTTTTTCTTTTAACTTTCTTTTTATTTATTCTTTGTGTCTTTCACATCATGCATCTCAATCCCATTCATTTCCCATCCCTTTGTATCTTCCCTCTGCCCTTGCAACCCACCTCTAAAATAAAATTTAACAGAAACAAAAAGAGAAAACAAAAGAGAAAAAAAGGAAAAATCTCGTCCTGGAAGCTGTAGTGTGACTTAGTGAGTCACGCAGTAAACCCTTTTGTCCATATCTTTTCTTGCAAGTGTTCATTGGAAAGAGTCATTGGTCTGGTTTGAGACCTCTTTCTTCTGCTACACTATTGATGCTGGGCCCTCACTGGGACTCCTCTTGGATATCCCATTGTTGCCCTGTGTTGTGGAGATCCTGCAGCTTTAGGTGTGCAGGACCAGCCCTTTACATCCTCCAGCAGATCATAGATGGGGTGGATGTTGGGGTGGGCCAACTCATAACCCTGGTTCTGGGCCTGGGTAGTTGCAGGGTTGGTCAGTCCTCCAGCTCTCCCCTGCCTACATCACCAGGGAGAGCTCTCCAGCATTGCCCTGGCCAGTTCACCCCTTAGAGCAATGAGCAAGGGGTAGGGCCAGTTCTCCTGCTTTCATGTCCTTAGGGTTCATACTCCCACACCTACACCATCAGGGCCAGCTCTACTGTGTTGCCCAGGTGAGGTACAGGGGCCACTCTCCTGAGTGCTACAGCTGGTGAGGGACAGGGATAGCAATCTAGGTCTTATGACCTTAGGGTCATCTCTCCCATCCATCACAGGCAATAAAGTGGAGGGAAATCTCCCCTCTGTCCACACCACCATATGGCAAATGAGGGGTGGGGAGCAAGATTACTATTTTTTTAATCACGTATCTTTGGAAAGGGGTTTGTGTCACATGGTTATTTTATCAATAAAATGAATTATGGATAATACTGTTTGTCAGTATGCATTAAGGGTATATCCATGAAGTAGATAGGCACAGACACTACCACAAAGGAATTCAGAATGTAAGGAGGGATGTCCAAGGTATAGGTGAAAATCTGGAGAGAAGCAAATGTACATTAAAGGTTATCATCAGTTATGACCATGATTGATAAAAAAAAAAAAAAAAAAAAAAAAAAAAAAAAAAAAAAACAGTGATTATTGTCTCCCATTTTAGGCTGAGGCACTGAGGGCAAATGAATGGATAATTTGATTGTCATATTTAGTGTTGTGGCAGTGGAAGAATGTTCACTATGTGAACAACTAGCTTTGTGCAGTGAAGTGCAGAGAAAGTTCATGGGAATTTGTGTTATCTAAACCATGTAAATCTCTAAATGTAGGTAGAGCTCCCTCTAAGAAGCATGTTCTAGTCATAGGGAGGGAAGGCTGTGTTCTCAGGCCTGGAGCCTAAAGAGAGTGGAAAGTACTCAGGAACTGAGATGACTTCATCATGGATACTGTGCAGAATTCCAAGGAGGGCTATTGTAAAATATTAGGCTGGAGAGAGAAGCAGGAGACAAATTGTGAAGAGCTTTGAAAACCCAAGTTAAAGACTTTAGAGGTCAGTGGGAGCCATTCACGAGATTTTGGCAAGGGGATGACATGGTTGGATTTTCACTTAGAAAAAACATTCTGGCTAGGAAACAAAGTAGAAATTGAGGGGTTGAGCCATGGACCGGAGATCTGTTACAGAACTGAAACCAATGGTCTGAATAGGAATGGAGGAGCATTTCAATATATAGGAGGTAGATGTTCTAAGCCTTAGTGATTTGTTTGATGGGGAGGGCAAAAGAAAATCCAGGAAGGGAAGACTCATGGATTCTTGGCTTGGGCATCCCTATGAATAGTGAGCTCGGCTACCAGAGTTTGGTAAAAGGTACTGAGGAGAACTACACAAGCAATATTTAGCAATCACAATCATGGAGCTACTGCTTACATGAAATATGGAAAGGTTAAGATAGTACAGCAACACACACACACACACACACACACACACACACACACACACGAGGGAGAGGGAGGGAGAGATCATTTAGGACAGAGAATGAGCAACTATGAAAAATGAGTATAAAGTCATGTCTGGGAGTTCAGTAGGAAAATGCAAGAGGTTGTAGTGCCACTGCATGGGAAGAAAGAAGGAATGTGTCATTAAGGTCAGATGATGTTGGTGACAGTGCCCATTGTATGTAGCAACAAAGAGAGCCTGAGCAACTTTGGTAGAGATAATATACTGAGCAGCTTAAAAGCGAACCCAAAGTCTAGATGGCTGGTATATGTTTGTTCTTAGAGACCTTTAGTTACAAAGGGGAGCAAAGAGAGGTTGTAGCATATTAGAGATGACTGAGGAATTAAAAATGACTGGCTTAAGATGAGAGGATAAAAATGGGCAAGGTATCCTAGAGCCAGACAAAAAGAAGAGACACTTCTTTACTACTGGAGTGCCAGAGAGAAGGATACATGGCAGGTTCTAGGTAACCAAGAAACCTGGCAGCAGGAAGGTGATGAAACCCATATAAAACCAAAGGATTTCTTTGTGGAGTTTGAGAATCCCTGTGACACAGTTAGCAGTGGAAGGTAATAAAGCTGACACTGACCTTATCTCTGTGGAGAACAAGAGGGAGGAGAAGTTAAAGAGCAGCATTAGGAAACTCAATCAGCTGAGTATTTGACAACAGCACCTGTCTCTAATGGTGCAATATTTCCCTAGCAGTAGCTAGCAGTCAGAAGCTGCACACTGCTGTCCTAGAATAGGCAGATGACACCCAGCTGAGGGTTGTGATGACTTGGCTAAAAGGGTGGTTAGAATATTGTATTTCAGGCCTCTGCTGGGTAGGGGACGCTACAAATTGAAGTAGAATTTGGCAGTTAGGAGGTGGAAGGATCAAGAGGCATACGATAGGAGGAGTTTGTGAAGGAACTGAAAGCCATGAAGTAGTATTCAAGAAGGAGATATTGCTAAGCACTATTTCCAAAGCAGCCATTTAAGTAAGTGACAAGGTGAATTAAGTGTGAATTTTTATGGAGGTAGAATAGAAAGTTAAGATATAGAAAAGCTAGACTTATGTATGTGTCATCCATGCTAATACCAAAATCACTCAAAATTGAGGACAGAGCTGAGAAGCACTGAATGACTGTAATCCTTGGCCACCAGAGGTCTTCAGAAGTGGGTGGTACTATAGTCAAGGAACTACTGATATGAAGTTGTCACATACAGACGGGAGTGCCCTAGAAGTGAAATTATTGGGAAAGATCAAGGAGGTTCTTTTTCTTTTCATATTGATATTCCCAATGATTAACACAGAACTGAGCAGAGAATAGAGCTTTCTGTTTTCGTAGAATTAATACATGGATGAAAGCCAGTGGAAGATTCCATGGCCTTAGGAGCTTATAGCCCAAAGTTATCGTTTTCAGGTGTAGAGCTGCCAAGTTTAAGTAGGCAATAAAAGGCTCCCCATGCCTAGGATTTCCTTGGGGACCTGGTTAATGAATCATAGCAGGCACAAAGGAGTTTGGGGTGGGGTGGAGTCAAGGGGCTGAATAGAGAAAGTCTTCTGTCTTTTTTTCTTCTCTTGACCCTGCCCTATCCCAGAGGTACTGCTTGCCTTTGATAAAAAGGAGAATTATGAACTGGTTATTATAAAGTGCTATAGAATATTCCTGTAAGATCCCAAAAGTTCAAAAGAGGTAACCAGCTGTTCCAGGTTATACTATGACAAAACTCAGAAATAGACTAGGTAGAAATGTCTCTAATGTCTTATGACTATTATCCCTTTCCATAACTGTCCGGGACCCACTAGAACATTATTCAGTTTTTATGGTGAAAGAGTTTGATTCATTGTCTTTCATTTCAATGTATATCAAAATTTTGGTAAACATTGGTAAAATGGAGTTGGATATTGTAAAAAATATGTTAGCTATTTGAGGTGATAACCTTGTAATAAACTTAAACTCTGAATGTAAGATGATTTGGTTGAATTTTCACTTTTAAGCAGATTTGAAATTCTCAGCATTTCTTTTCAGATCTTCACTCTGATTTGAAAAAAAAATCAAGGATCGCAAAATTAGAGTGTATTTATCTAAATTAGGTACTGAATTCTTAAGAATGCGTGGATAATACCATGCAGACTATGGCCCCATGTGCAGTGAGAACAGAGTGAAAAGTTTTGGCAATCCATTTACTTTTGAAAAACATGTGTGGTCCAATTCCTTAGTGCGTTTTCAATAGGTGATTTAAGAACTTCCTCTAAATTTTGTATTTGCTTAGGTTTATCTTCCAGCTCCTTTTTTATTTCTATGCCTGCAAAAGCCTGATAAAGAGCTATTGTCCATGGTCTAAGCAAATGAAACTTGCCCTGGCTAGTTTTTCCTATCAATGTGTGCTTCTACTGTGTCTTACATTAAAAGAAATTAGTGATGTTATCTCAGTGATTCCTGGATGCCAGTGAGGAGATTGAATTTCAGATCCCTTAGAAAACATACTTAGCCGCCTCTATTAAGCAATTGATCTTTTTTATAAAAAAAAAAAACAAACCTTTTTTTTTTATCAAAGTTCAATATTACAGGAAACCAAATAACACATTTTATCTACCATAGAGAATATGCTACTTAAGTTATGAGTATCACCATTGGCTTACAATACCCCCAGTTTATAATCACTTTTATGTTGCATGAGTCTATAGGTGCTTTTTCTGTCAATGTAAATAAAAGTTAACATTGATAGAACAACAGAGACAAATTGAAAATCTTGGTTAGAAGGATTTGTAAGCTGGTTCATACGGTTGATAGCCTGCTGAAAGTATGAAGAAGATAATGTAGCTTTTCTTTTCTTCTTCCATGATTTTGACAACAAATGTGTATCTTTTATAATTAAAAGGATAACCAACTTTCAAGAGCAGAAGTAAAAATGTACTTAACAAAGCAAATATATTTAGTTTATTAGTGTGTAGGGTATTGGAGAAAGCCCAACCACAGAGCTAAATATATGACAGTTGATAAATGTGACAAATATTTTCCATGCAACAAGAAGTTGAGAATAATTTGCCACTGTTCAGAAACCTAATTCTAAGTTATACTCATGTGGTACAGTATAGAGTTGTCTTAATAAAGCTGAAACTTCTGGATTTGCCTTCACTAAGACAAAGCGAAAAATGTGCTTTCTTCCAGGTAAATGGACCTTGCCTTCTAAAGCACTTAAGGTGGCTAAAGATGGCATTAGGCAGGGTTAGGTCGGAAGAAGACTCACAGGAGCCACAGTAACATGGCTTACATATCTGCTGTTTATTGCTAGAGAAAGCTACAAGACAAATAGCATTTAAAAGCAAGATGTAGATCCTCAGTCAGATGCTGACTCACAAGAGCTCCCAAGAACCAGGCAAATTATTTACACTTCCTATGTACTTTATACATAGATACACACACATTACTTTTCATGTAGGTTAGAGGACATATCTCTGTTATATCAGAATTAAAAATATCTTTAGACATGGCAAACAGTGCTTTTAAATGTATGTGACATTTAAAAGAAAGTGTTTCTGTAATAACACCCATCTATCTTCCATGGAGAGTATTGTGGTCTCTCTGATGTCCAGGAGTTGCACAACTAGGAGAGAGGTGGTTGGTCTCAGTCCTTGTAATATCAAAGAGCCCTTTGTAGGCACCATTACCAGTGATCACTGGTTTTATTTGCCCATTATTCTAGGCACCTTTCCATATTTGTCCTTCCTTCTGGAATTGGATACCCTCAAAGTATTGTTCTTACACTAGGACTAGAACATTGTTTTCCTCACTTAACCTTTACTATTTAAGAGTAAACTCTAGCTGGCCAGGTATTCCTAGTCCAGCTCCCATTTTTTATGTCTCTAAAAAATTATTTCTTTCAGAGTTTTGAGTTCTCTACTTGTTTTGAACATATTTACTCCCCTTCCTCACTTGTTCCCAGGTCTACCCATTCATTTTTTACCCACACAACATTATGTGTTGTGTGCTTTGTTGTTTTATTTTTCTTTGTTTCTTTTTCTTCCTTCCTTTCTTCCTTCCTTCCTTGCTTTTTTTGTTGTTGTTTTTAAACTCTTCAAGCACAATTTGTACTGCCCAAATATTCTTAAATGTGTGGTCTTCCATTGGACTATGGTCAATTTCTAAGGGCTACACTAAGAGAAAACGGTCTCTTCCTCTCCCGGCAGCTAATCATTGCCATTGATTCCATAGCTAGGCATGCGATTGTGTACCTAACTCTCCTCTCCATGCTGGGATTGGATCTGGGTTGAGTTTGCACAGGTTTTGTGCATGCAGTCACAGTCTTTGAATTCATATGTGCAGCTGTCCTGCTGTGCCCCAGAACGTTTCCTAGTAGCCATACATTGCCTTTGGCTCTTGATAACCTTTCTGTACCCTCTTCTGCAGTGATCCCTGAGCTGAGACTTGGTAGGAGTGATACACACACACACACACACACACACACACACACACACACACACACACACACATCCTTTAGGACTGAGCATTGTGTAGTCTCTGATTCTCTGCACTCTGGCCATTTGTGGGTCTCTATGTTAATCACCATCTACAGAAAACTTTCAGATGAGGAGTGAAAGATGCATTGATCTATAGGATTTAGTTTAATAATATGTTAGTTTAACACCATAATGGTAGTAGGTTCTCTCCCAGAGCCTATGTCCTACTTAGTCATAGTTTCTTGACCTGGTAATAGTGCAAGGTCTGAACTCTATTTACTCTCTTGCTCTCTATGCCTTGCCCAGTTTGCTTTTTTTTTATACAACCCAGGACCACTTGCCCAAGAATGGCATTGCCCACAGGGTGATGAGTTCTGCCACATTAATCATTAATCAAGAAAATTGACCACAGGGTTGCTGACAGGCTAATTTGATGGAGGCATTTTCTCAATTGAGGTTCCCTCTTCCTAGATGGCCATATCTTGTGTTAAATTGACAAAAAAAAGTAGCTATCTCATATTGTCAGTGATTGCAACTCTGTATTGTAGATCAGTTTAGGAACTACTAAATCTGGCATCCATCAAAAAAGAAAACTGTGATAGAGGGAACAGGTAGGTACCTGTAAGTCCCTTCCTTGAATTATCTTTTTAATTGTAATTTGGTCCCATGGGTGTAGCCCATTTGTCAGAGGTAATAGTTGCTCAGATTCCTTTGTTGTCAGCTCCACCCACAGGTCAGAGAAAGTGAAACTCAATGGAAGGAAGTTCTGGTCTCCCTTTAGTCTTTGCCAATCCAGCTAAGGAATTACAATTTTCATCAACTGTAATATCAGCACTCAGATCCATGCCAATTCATTTTGTTAATTCTTTGATTTGAGTTCTTATTCCAAACTCTACCAGAAAGTACATTTTCATCCATGATTTAATTCTAAGCCTGTGCTACTTATACTTACCACAAGCTAAGAGTAGCTTGCCAACCAACATCAACAGTTTATTCTCTATTTTTATTCCTAAATAACACCTTAGTAATATTTTAGTTAAGAAAGGGTTATGAATCTTGTAAACATTTTCACTCCTGATATGTATATTTTATGACATAAGAAAGTTCTGTCTTCAACCATAGGGCTTTACCATTAGATTATAGAGATAGTTTGTGGTGTTTGGGGGAAGGAGATCTATGGGACCCTGTGGTGATATTGTGTTCCCCAATATATTGTGAACACTAATAAACTTATCTGGGGTCAGAGAACAGGACCCTGTGGTGATATTGTGTTCCCCAATATATTGTGAACACTAATAAACTTATCTGGGGTCAGAGAACAGAACAGCCACTAGATATAGAGGCCAGAAAATGGTGGCACACATACCTTTAATCCTAGCATTCTGGAGGCAGTGATCCATCCAGATCTCTGTGAGTTCAAAGCCACACTGGAAACAGCCAGGCATGGTGACACACGCCTTTAATCCCAGGAAGTGATGGCAGGAAGCAGAAAGATATATAAGGGGTGAGGACCAGGAACTCGAGCCTGGTTAAGCTTTTGGCTGGTTAAGCTTTTAGGCTTTCAGAAGCAGTTAAGCTGAGATTTATTCCAGTTGAGAACTGAGAGGCTTTCAGTTTGAGGAAATAGGATCAGCTGAGAAGTTGGCGAAGTGAGGTTGGCTGTGGCCTGTTCTGTCTCTCTGATCTTTCAGTGTTCACCCCAATACCTGGCTCTGGGTTTGTTTTTATTAATAAGACCTTTTAACAATTGGTGCTACAGGACCTCTTTGGCCAATGACAGGATGTAACGGATGGATTTGATGTTTGAACCTAGACAGGATGACTAGGCTTAAACAGATCCTCTTCTGCATGCCAGATATGACGCTGGAAGAGAGCCATTTCTCTCCTCTTTCTATCCATTCAGGCATGAAGAACACACCACCATGTGGTACTATTCTTTCATGACATCGAAGCTATAGCTGCTTCTTCCATTAAAGTATTTTTGGAAGAGGCTGGAAAGATGGCTTAGTGGTTATGAGCACATACTGTTCTTATAGAGGACCCACGTTCCAGCATCCATATTGGGACAACCACATGTAACTCTAGCTCCAGGGGGTCTAGCTCCTGGCTTCTTTGGCCATCTGCATTCACATACACATACCCACACATATACCCACATACATACACATAATTAAAAATAACCTCTAAAAAAATCTTTAAAGTGTTTTTGAAAGAAAACATTTTAACAATATTTATTTATTTTGTTTTATGTGCATGAACAATTTACCTGTGTACACCATATGTGCACCACATGGGTGTCTGGTGTTGGAGGTGAGAAAAGGACATCAGATCCCTGACATTGTGATAGTTGTGAGTTACCATCTATGTGGGTGTTAGGAACCAAACCTCTTCAAGAGCAGCAGGTGCTCTCATATGCAAGCAAGAGAGCACACACACATTTGTGGATGTATACATTTATTTAAAATCATAGTATAGAGTCATATAATGGAAATTGTTAGCTTCAAGAAAAATAATAGCTTCACAAAACCATCTGCTGGTTGTTTACTGAGGTTTGCAGAAAAGCTCTTCATTTTGTTTAAAGTTTCACCAAAATAACCTCTGTGTATTCTTTAATAGGCTTGGTTTGAACATTGAGTGTGTGTGTGTGTGTGTGTGTGTGTGTGTGTGTGTGTGTGTGTGTGTGTGTGTATGAGAGGGAGACAGACACAGAGAGACAAAGACACACACACACACACACACACACACACAGAGAGAGAGAGAGAGAGAGAGAGAGAGAGAGAGAGAGAGAGATATTTCAGTGGCCCATATCTCTTTCCTCACCTTTTTGATGATCTTTTACATCACCTGTGTCTGCTTAAGTAGAAGGCTTTTAAATATTGTTCCATGAAAACAAAATTCTGCTTTTCGGTTTGATATGTTTGGGGAATTGTGGACTCCCATGTTCTGTGATTGATTGATGTTGTATTTAACCACACCACATCCAGTTTTAGCCAAGAACACTACACAGTATTTCTGTCCTGTGTCATCTTTTGCTTCTGTTTTTTTTTTTTTTTTTTTTTTTCAGAGCAATTGCCTCACTCCCCTCTGGAGCTATTTATACTCTAAAGTTTCTGTTGTGTATGTTGCCTGCCTGGTCACCTATATCGAGATTAGATCCAATAACATGAAATTCACTCTTTGTTACCATCACATGAGTTCATTAGACACTTCATGAAAAGTGAATGTAAAAATTCCTACTGTTCTTATATCCTCAAATCAAAAGCAAAATATTTATAATAATTAAAGTATATAATAACAAAAAAGAAAATAGAAACACTTCATAGGACCCATAGCATTTCTTCAATATATAAAGAAACATGCTATGAATTTTTATATATGGAAGAAATCTACTCCACCCTTCCAATAACCAAAGCTGCCATGCTACATTTCTGAAGGTTTCCATGAGCTGCACTTCAGTTGTGCTCTCAGGAAGTCAGGCAGACAAAAAAGCTGATGAAAATCTTAGTACTATGTCTCCGTATCTCCCTTCTGCCTCCCATGTAGTCCCCAGTTAGCCCCCCTTTCCATATAGCCTCCTGCCTCTTCACAGTGTCAGTTTTTTATTCTTCATTCTTTTGCCCACCTGACTCTCAAATAACTCTTGCCGTCTGCCAGTTTCCTCCTTCGGAGTTTGCACGATCTCAGATTTCATTAAAAAAAGATCATTTCTTTCTTTTTAGAGTGCAGTGGAGCATTGGATAAGGATGCTTGGGACAGTCACTGACAGTAATCCCATAACATTATGCAGCCTAATAATGTAGTCAACTTTTTAACTTGTGTAGCTATACTCTGGGATGTTCACTCAATGATTAAATCACCTACTGGTGTTTTTCTCAAAAATTGTCCTTGACATTAAGCAGAACATGGTCGTATCTTAAAGCAAAAGAGGCTATGGTAAGAGACGCGTGAGATCATGAATTCTATCCTTAGCAAAATAAAATATGTAAAGGAGTAATATGTTAGTCCAGGATATTTTAGGGAACTGGTCCATGGGATGGGAGCATAGAGTTTTCCCTGTGGGAGTGAAAAATAATGAAACTTATCTCTTGCCTCTGCCATCAGATCTTCATGTTTCTAGGGAACTTTCACAGAATATTCTATTTTCCTTTTTCAAGAGAGACAGTATGCTGATGCACGGGCATTAACCAGTATTTTTTTTTAATATTTAATTTGAACCTACCACCAGTAACTAGTAAAATGCATTATAGCCTTAAGTTTTCATTCCTTTTATTATTGGAAAAACTGTTTACCGAATGAAATTGCTTATGTGCATTTCATTTGAAGCTATATTTATAATTGCAGTGCCTCTTCCCCTTAGGTGTGTGAGAGAGGCACTTAATTCTCATTGATTCTTTGTCTCAGAGGACTGACAATTCTGAGCATAGCTTAGGTGGTTAAAAACAATACCAGTGTTGCATTTTCAATTTGGCTAATAAATTGGCTTTAGAGAAAAGCTTCTTTTCATGACACCTGGGAATAAAGCTAGTGATTTGCTGATGGAAGTTCACCTTTGTTCATTTTTTCTTCTGGCATACAATTAAATACTATTTCAGACCAAGGGAATCTCCCCTAGCCGTACAAGTTCTTATAAGTGTCAAAAAATACATTGTAAAATGCAATTTAAAGGTGAAAGGGAGAAATAAATTAGCCTTAGGCTTGAAGGGTGGATAGATAGATCATGCTGTTTGCCTACAGAAAATGTTAGTGAAGTGGGTTATTTTTTTTAACCTGGTGTTAAGGTAACAAAGAGAGCTGAGGTGTCTATTTTAAGGGATAAATGCTTACTGATTATAAATGCACAGCCAGAAATTGAGTTTACACAAGCCTAACCATATAGATTCATCTAATTGATCTCTAATATGAAAAAGGACCATTATGTCTCTTTCAAAATCTCTACTGCAACCTGCAACGCTTTTTTTCCTACTCAGATAGAAATGACTATTGACTTAGAAGACTGTTCCCTTTACTTCTCAGATATGCTCTGATTCCAGGGAAGGGAATTGTGTATATTTGTATATTCATCCAATGCCAGTTAGATCTGAAAACAACTTCAAATTGTGAGTCCTGGTAAAACCGGATCAACTTAAAAGTTGAGGGATGAAAACAGAATACCTTTAAAACAGGGTGGAATTTGGGTTTGGTGTTTACTAAAAGGTAGGAATTAACTCAACCAGCATTCTCAAAGGAAAAGGAGTAAAAAGAAATTTTATGTTTTGGGTCATTTGTGCTTTTCTGTGTTTTTGTAGTGGATCTCTTGAGCCTATCAGCTGCATGTGATGCCTTGGACCAGCACAACCTCAAGGCAAATGACCAACCCATGGATATTCTGCAGATCATTAACTGTCTGACTACTATTTATGATCGTTTGGAGCAAGAGCACAACAACTTGGTCAACGTCCCTCTCTGTGTGGATATGTGTCTCAACTGGCTTCTCAATGTTTATGATACGTATGTATGGCAAGAGGGGACCTAGCTTACACAGTGATGACAACATTGCCATTATAGTAGTGTCCCAGCTACAGATGTCTTCTTCCCAGGATAAATCTTTTCTGCATATGACTTGAAACATATTTGATAAGGTAGCAGTAAGAAGTGGGATGCAGCCCTTAATCCCAGGGACAGAGGCGGGCAGCTTTTGGGGAGTTTGAGGCTAGCCTGGTCTACACAGTGTAAGTTTCAGGGCAACCAGTGCTACTAGTGAGACTCTCAGAGAGAAAAAAAAAGAGCTGGAATGCAGACTGCTCTCAGATCCAAATCCAACGATAACCCACAATAAGACATTTTTCCAATAGAATGAGTTATCATGTAGCTGTGGCTCTTTCCTTCTCTCACCTGTGTTTTGGAGTTCTTCCATCCACTTTGGAGTGGGCAGGGATAGCAGTGTTCCTGGAGATGATGGCACACCTGTCATCAGATCAGAATTGTAGCAGATATGCAGGACAGTTACAGAGACTGTGAGTAGACAAGTCACACAAAGTGAAAATAAGCTCAAATACAGCAAACTTAGCTCCTGAAACCAAACAAGTTTGTTGTTGTTGTTTTGTGTTTTAATAATGTTTTACAGAGCTACTCTATGGCACTTCCATCCATCAACCTCAATTAGAGAGCAGTCATTTATTTCCTTTGGATTGTACACAGGACATAGCTCCAGTTCTCATTTTTGTTTTCAGCTTAATGAACACAATTGAGGAAGGAAGCAGAGGAATTGGTCTTGATTTTTCACCGAATTCCTCTTAGGCCTCAGAATTATTACACACCTTTTTTCACATATCAACTAGTACGTAACTCCCATTTGGAAAACTTGGAAGGATTTCTTAAAGGACTTGCATATCAAATACTTTTCCTTCTGCCTCTGTTATATGCTTCTATCATCTCCTTTTGATATGCGTATAGACTGTTTTCCTTGTTATTATGGTAAGATATTAACTTTTTAAGTTTCAGCACCATCTGACTATAAAGTACATATACTTATCTACTTGGTTCTTGATCATATCAGATTTTAATTGTGGATTACATTTACATTTGGTTTGATCTTGCTTTATATTTGGGTCTTACCTGATATTATTTTTGTTGGCATCATTTTCTTTGTAGATGAGATGTGAACTTTCATTTAACCTACCTGAAAGTTATTTCAAGATAATTTTAACTCCTTAAAGACTTAAATTGTTGTATAAAGTTTACCTGTCAACTTTGATGTGCTTTTTCCTAATAGGAAAACAGATAATCTTTTGCAGTGACAGGAATTTTATTAAAGCATTTGAGTCTAATATTTTTCTTTAAATAAGAGATCTAGTAAGTTGTACTAATTGAACATTGAGCATATTGACGAACAAACATACCAAAATCTGAGATACAATTACTTTCCAAAATCAAACAAAAAGCTAAAAAGTTGTTGAAAAACATTTGCTGCAAAATGGAAATCTGTTCATTCCATTTTTTTTCTTTTTTACCCTATAGTTAAATTTTTGTGTTAATGCATTTTTGTGTAGAATGCTTTATTTCACTAGAAAATGTAATAAAACATAACCATATTAGAATGTTCATGTAGGAGTAGGCTACTTGATAAGTATATCTTTTGTTTTCTCTCTTTTTCTTTTTTTTCTGAGGCAGGATTTCTCTCGTAGCTTTGGAGCCTGTCCTGGAACTCACTCTGTAGACCAGACTGGCCTCAAACTCACAGAGATCTGCCTGCCTTTGCCTCTCAAGTGCTGGGATTAAAGGCATGTGCCACCATCAACCATCCCAATAAGTATATCTTATAGAGCATGCATGTGAATGCTTTCTGATAGTGTATGCCATGGTTTCATTGGATACAAATATTCATATTTTATATTTTGTGTGACTCATCTTTCTAGTAAGCAGTGATTTGATGAAATTCTGGGAGTACTGAATAGAGAAGAGTTAGTTGCTAGAAATTGTTTTTGGCTTCAACAACCAAAATTGACAATTTGCTTTAGTAACCATAACTGCTAAGTACACAATGATAATTCATCCTCTTACTCAACCAAGGTGCCTCCCTGTACATGAGAGGAAGGGTATTTTAACCTAATTTTATGTAGAGCTACTCTGGCAATTCAAGTAAGCACTTTTAAGAGTTGAGAATTGGGTAAATATTCATTAATTTGGTTCATAAAACTTTCCCATTGCATTCTAGGTCATGAGGCAAATAATGAATTCAGAAAAATTCTTAACAACCTTAATCAAACAGTGGTCTATAAAGTTTCTGTATCCAAGATCTTTTTGCCCTTTACCTAGGAGCTTCTATACTCTATTGGAGTGCCAGTAATTGTTTTCTGGTTTGATTCTTCATAATAGGGGACGAACAGGGAGGATCCGTGTCCTGTCTTTTAAAACTGGCATCATTTCTCTGTGTAAAGCACACTTGGAAGACAAGTACAGATGTAAGTCTTGTGTATGAACTCTATTTTTTATTGATGTTGCCTAATTACTCTCATTCTGGATAGAAAATGATACACCGTTCTTATTTGATAGCAGATTTGTCACTTCAGATGTAGAACTGCTTTTAAAGTGTCATAAAATTTGGGTTGTGCTGTTCCCTGTCAGACATTAAACTGAAAGTATTTAAATAGAGACTGAGGGTTAGCTCAGTACTTGCCAGTCCAAGTATTACTTTATGTTACATTGACTGTGTCTTAGTAAAACACGTGTTCCAAGGGGATAAAGTCTGATTTCCTAACCCCTTTGTGTAAGTCAAGGGAAAGAAATGTGAAGGTTTAATCCCTGCATTTCCTGTGTCTCTTTGGATTCCCACTTAAATAATACTATCTGGCATTTGTGTTCAGAACACATTGTTTATTTTATAATCATCTTACTGCAAGTTGTACTGACACATCCAATTCTGTGACGTGACTAACATTTTACTCTTTGAGGGATGGCTAGCCTGCTATTTCTTAAAAGGTAAGTAGCACCCTCTAGAATTTTCTTTTGATTGGTTATAGGGATTTTTTTTTTACTAAAAAACTATAAATTTAAATAAAAGGCAAATGTTAAAGGACTGATAGTTCGGGTGACCAAGTCACCATCCATTCTCAGTATAAAGGACTATATATGTCCGCCCCCCCCACACACACCCTGGAAATGCTTGTTTAGAAGCCTTTTCAGGAGGAATTGAACAAATCTAGCCTGTCCTGGCTTTCACCTAAGAACTGGTTATAGATGAAAAGGTATGCTGGGTGTAAAGATAGGCAGGAGACAAAAGACATGGCATTTCCCCAAAGCCATGCTGTGTCAGACTTCCCATTTTTATAGAGTAAACCAAAATATACACAAAACACTGTAGCACTCACTTTTATATAATCTCCATGTGAATTTTCCTTTCCTAAGAAATTTTCCTTTCCTAAGAACTAAACAAAACAAAATAAAACAACCCCCTCCAAACCTGAACAATGTTTTTTAACCCTTTAACATGATCTCAGATAAAACAACGTTTCTGAGTGCCTTTATCTTTTGAATATTTTAATTACTTATTGTAGGTTAGATTTGTTGTCTTTTAAAAAGACATGGGAGTGCTTTCTCCCTATTTTCCTGTCTCCACTCAATGTTTGTAAGTTCAAGGTCATCCTTTACTACCTAGTAAACCCTTTCTTCCAAAAACAAATACAGAAACAGTAAGGCAGACATAGAAAATCAATGATAGCATAGCATGATATGAGCTAATTACACATGAGCACAGCATCCTATGTAAGCAAGCATGCCAATTTCTATGAAGCTTAATGGGCTATGACTCTGTAAAAGTCCTGATTTTGTTACATCTTTTAGTAAGTCCTAATTTTGTTAAATCTTTCAATATCTGATACTCACATGCTTTTGGCTCTTGATTCTAAAATTTCTGCGGTAGAAATTCATATCATATATACATAATAATTACCAAAGGATTGTGTTAAGAATACATTTAGGGGGCTGATGAGATGGCTCATTGGGTAAAGATACTTACTGCCAAGCCTGATGACCCAAGTTCCATCCTCAGGATCTGTATGGTAGAAGGAGAGAACCAATTCCTGTAAGTTACCCCCTGACCTCCACATACTCTAAATGCATGCATACATAATAAATCAATAAAATGTAACTTTTAAAAGTACATGTACAGCCAGCGAGATGGCTCAGTAGATAAAGGCACTTGCCACTCTGCCTAATACTGAATTGTATCTCCAGGATCCGTAAGGTGGAATGAGAGAATTGACTCCTGCAAGTTTTCCTTTGACTTGCACATGTGCGCTGTAGTATATGTGACCAGCACTCCACATATAAATAAATGAAATTAAAAAATAATACTTATAAACTCACCTTCTTTGCAGGGCTGTAGTTTATTTAATTTTCATATTACATATGTAGGTAGTGATGATTAAACCTAATTTATAGATATATGTTCTGATTAGCCTAAATTAGCCATAATCCCTCTCAGTCTAACATAGAGAAAGCCCTGGGTTTAGTCCCTTGCATAATATAAAACCACACACCTAAAATCTTAGCACTCGGGAGCTGGAGTCAGGAAAATAAGTTCAAACTTATTTTCAACTAGATACTAGCAAGTTTAAGCCCAGCTTGTATTACATTAGAACACACACACACACACACACACACACACACACACACACACACACACACTAAAATAAAAATAAAAAGCAAAACAGTGAGCCCCATCTGTGGAAATATTGACTATTGCTGAGAATTAGTACTTGCATTGCATTGGACATTGGGTTCTGCTTCTGTCCACTTGTTCCAATGCTTTGATTTTCATGGTTCCCTTCTTCTTTTTATAGACCTTTTCAAGCAAGTGGCAAGTTCAACTGGATTTTGTGACCAGCGTAGGCTGGGTCTTCTTCTGCATGATTCTATTCAAATCCCAAGACAGTTGGGTGAAGTTGCCTCCTTTGGGGGCAGTAACATTGAGCCAAGCGTCAGGAGCTGCTTCCAATTTGTAAGTTACTCATCTTTCTTTTTTTTCCCTGTGTGTGTGACTTGGCAAGTTTTGTACCACCAATCTGTCCCTTGCACCACACACACACACACACACACACACACACACACACACACACACAGCCCTCCTTATAGCCTTATAGTAAGATCTAAGGTTTGCACTCTCCTGGTGTCTATTGCATGCTCAACACACTGCCACTCTTATTCATTCTGCCATTTACTGCCCCCTCTGTCCTTTCTTTTCTGCTCTTTCTCCTCAGTGCCTGAGCACTCTGCTATGGCATACATGTAGGCTGTTTCTAGTTTTGGTAAAGTAGGTAGTGTCATAATAAACATCCCCATATGTTTAGTCCTTTTCTTTTAAAATCTCTCTCTCTCTCTCTCTCTCTCTGTCTCTCTCTCTCTCTCTCTCTCTCTCTCTCTCTCTCTCTCTCTCTCTCCCTCCCTCCCTCCTTCCCTCACTCTCCCTTCTGTGTGTGTGTGTGTGTGTGTGTGTGTGTGTTCACAGTGTGAATGTGGGCATGTGCCCACAGAGGACAACCTTGAACATCAGTCCTAACCTTCCATCTTGTTTTGGAAAGGTTCTCTTGCTTTTTGCCAATATATGTGCCTGGCTAGCTGGCCCACCAACTTTCAGGGATTCTCCTGCGTCTGCCTTTCCTTGTGCTATTGGAGCAGTGAGGTTATAGACATATATCTGTAGGTTCTAGAGTTCTGAGCTCCTTCAAGTCTTCATGCATCCAATCCTCCCCAGTCCATTTTCTTTTCTTTGAAGTTGAATCCCTTGAATAAATTCTCCAGGAGCATGATGATCAGATTCAAGGATGTAAATTTTTTGTATCTTTTGATTTATATTACCAGATGGCTTTTCTTCAACAACTTTTTCTAGTTGTGATGCCACCAGAATTAATGGGATAAGATATTTGCAGGACCACTTTAGTCACTGTATTCTTATGAATTTTTAAAGGCTACAAGCTGTTTTTTTACATGAGGTTTCTCAGTCATTCGAATCTCATTCACAATGGTTAAGATTTGTAAAACTGAAGTCTTTTACCATAAACTGGGAGGAAATTCTAGGCAGCTTTCTAGGAAGAACTCTGTCACTATTTGGATGGTAAAGCAGTTTGACTACTTAAGAGTTAATTGGCAATATGACTGAATGTGTATAAAATAAGTCCACTTAAGCTAGAGTGGGTTATATTGTTTGAATTATTTTGCCAAAATGTCGGCAGACTAGTTGTAAAAATAAGTATGGGAAATAATTGCATTTTTTTTTTACCACTCCAAAGCATGAACATACTATCATTATGAAACCTTTTTACATGTTGCTATAATAATATTTATTCTAGAATATCAATACTAATAACTTTCATATAATGAATTCTAGCAGCCACACAGCATAGATATGTTTGGGTTGTTTTTAAATTCACTTATACACAATACATAGTGCTATAAATCTCCCATTATTTTTGTTCAAGTTGTGCAGCCCATGCACACGTGTTCACATGTGTGTCCCTATGTATTGTATCTCAGGTGAAAAGTAAAGATCAGATTATTGAGGTATTGACAGCTGCCTCTGTGGTATGATGATCCCTGTGGCCGAGAGCTGTGCTCACAGCTCCCCGTCACCTCCCTGTACGGACACATTGGACAGGCGTTACCCCTTTACTGTAGCTTCTCTGCTTGGCTTTGGTTGTCAGAATAGGAGGCTGTTGAACTGAAGCTCTGCTTTCCCTGGCGAGGAGGCCAGTCTGTCCCACTTCTGCCTTTGCTAGTTGCCCCCTCTTCAGAACTCTATCTCTAGTCCTTGCTTCCTTGCAATCTCTGTAAAAGCAACACTCTTCTCAGTGTCAGCATTTGAACTCAGTCCATCTTGCATATTGATTGAATGCCGCTGTGCTAGCCAGCAAGCTCCTGGAAACCTCTTTTGTTAGATTAGGAAGAAACTGACCAAGAGATGCCTAGTGATAACAAGTGACTTTTTATTTCCTCCTTGCTATTTTTTTCTTGATTTCCTCTTTGAGCATTTATAATTTTGAAAAAAAGGAAGGGAGAGAGAGAGAGAGAGAGAGAGAGAGAGAGAGAGAGAGAGAGAGAGAGAGAGAGAGAGAGAAGAAGAAGAAGAAGAAGAAGAAGAGAAGAGAAGAGAAGAGAAGAGAAGAGAAGAAAAGAAAAGAAAAGAAAAGAAAAGAAAAGAAAAGAAAAGAAAAGAAAAGAAAAGAAGGAAGGAAAGAAAACCAATGACCAAAGTGCTTCCTTGGTTCTTTTCCATTGCAATCCTTGTTTCTCAGCCTGCTCATTGCTTGATTACACCATTGCATTTTTATCCTAGGAAGCCTAAGTACCACACTATAGTGCCTTTCTTTGGTTTGAATGTCCTTTAACATATTTTAAAGTATTACCACATAACAACCATCATTAAAGGTCTCCAATTTATTTCCAATTTCTGCTGGATAAATTTTAGCTTCTTTATTTTAGCCCTCAGGTCCTTTCTAATGTAGTTCCATAACCATTCCTTTGAAATATTGCTTTTGCTACCTTAGAACAGCCATACCTCACTGTTTGCATTTAGCATGATTATTAGTAATGTTATTACTATTGTTACTCATAAAATTCTGCCTTTATTCAAATGAATTTACTCTTTGAATTCTCACAATCTTTTGAGGAGATTATAATTGGCAGGCTTTGTAGGTTTTTGGTTTTGTGTCTAAATAGCTTTTCTGGGCCTTTCTCACTGGTGGAATGGTTGGATTCTCATCTATGCCTGCCACCTCTTTCCCAAATATTTCCTTTCTGACACTTTTTTCCAGCCAGCTCTCAAGGCCAACAACAAATATTTCATCACATTTGTCCTGGGTTCTGGGAAAATAGGAGGTGTTGTACAGGAAAAAGGGACAGATCAGAGGATTTGGCCCGGGCAGGGGGGGGGGAGCGTTGGCGGGGGGCGGAGTTTAGGTCAAGTATTGATGAACTAGATGTTTGTAGTAGAATGGACCCAGATGTGGCTTAGAGTATTTAGATATGGGAAGCCTCTTGACTTGAAGTCATTGTCCATTAGGTTGAATGGCCTCATTGTGAAAGTTTACCTGAGAATCCATGGCCTGGCTCTGGATCGCTTTTCCTCAACCAGGTGCCTTTCATTGTGCAATAGTCATGAAAATACAGTGTTTGCCATAGGGAAAGATAGCAGCTGTGAAAATGCCCTCTGCCCTCTGTTTGAAGTGTAAGGCCTTGGGAACCGGCTAGGCTTGCTCCTTCAGCAAGCTTGTGCTCAAAGGTTGCTATTTCTGCTAGTGTGAGGAGGTAGTGAAGTACTTGTTTCTCTTTTTGGCACTTCAGATATTGACTTTAAACAGTAGTTCTTCTGTTTCCTTTGTTTCTTGTTACCACATAGAAAACTTCTTTTTCCTGTCCTGATACAGTTAGAAAGGTATGGAAACTTCTGGTTCATGGTCCACTTATGGCAGGAAGAGGTAAATTTCCATGGGCCAAGTGCTCTGGATGATCTTCAAAAGGTTCCTTCAGTTCTATATGTCCCCACCATATGCTTAAAATGATGAAAGGAAAGTCACCCCTTAGATCTAAATTAAAAAGAAAACTGAGCGTTTAAAAATAAGTGTAAGCCCTGTATGGTAGCACACACCTATAATCCCATTACATAGAAGGTTGAAAGAGAAGGATCATTATAAGTTTGAGGCTAGCCTGGGCTACATAGTGAGTTAGAGGCCATTCTGAGATATGTAGCAAGACCTTCTCAAAAAGAACAAATAAGAGTCTGAGGAGATAGTTTAGTTGATAAAGTATTTACTCTGCAAGCATGGAGATCTTTGTTTGGATCCCTTGCATGCATATAAAAATCTAGGTGTGGCCGCATGTGCCAGTAATCCCAGTGTGGGGGAGGTAGAGAAAGGCAGATCCCTTGATCTTGCTGCCCAGATAGCCTTGCTGAATTGGTGAGCTGCAGATTCAGTGAGAGGCCCAATCTGAAAAGATAAGGTAGAGGGCAAGTGAGTAAATGCATTTACCATGAAAGCCTGGCGGCCTGAGTTGAAACCTAGGAATACACATCAAGGTGGAAGGAGGGAATTGATTCCACAAAGTTGTCTTCTGACTTCCACATGTATGCCATGATGCTTATTACTACCCCCCCCACACACACACACACAAATTAGTAAAAATGAAAACATGCTTGTGGATATTGAAACATCTTTTTGAAGATGTTTGGGCCATCTTCAGTAATACTAAGTCAAGTTACTGGCACACTTCTGTTACCATATTCACTGGGAAGTTGACTCATTTGGACAGAAATGAAAAAGTTTTGAAACTTAGCTGTTTTATGATATAGCTTCAACTAATGTTGACTACATTGTTCCTCTTTCATATGCTGTAGAATAAAAGGCTATTGAGATAGAAATTGATCTTTCAGGCTATAGTAAAGCCAATCTTATGGTGGCAGTGAGTCACAGACTGCCTGAAAGAACCTTGGGGTTCTCCACATCTTTCCTTTTTCAGATGAAGAAATGATATTTAAGGAGAGATAGCGAATGTCTTCCATACCATGCCATCATACCAACTAGTGGGTTTAACCAGTTCAAATACTGAACCAACTAATAAAGGATAATCGGGTTGACATAATGCTCTGTATCAATTTTATGTTGCAATGGGATGACATCAATTAATGAACATCTCTCCCTCAACACACACACTTTCATTATAAATACTCTGACTTGGGGGCCAGATACATGGTTCAGTGGATAAGAGTACATACTGCTCTCGCAAAGAATGGTGTGGTTCCCAGCACTTATGCTAGACAGTTGACAACTGCCTATATCTCAAGCTCCAGGAGATACAATACTCCCTTCTGGACTCTGCCTGCGTCGGTAATCACATGCGCAGACCCACAGACAGTCACCTATCCATAACTTTTTTTTTAAGTGCTGTAATTGTATTTGTTTATGCCTTGTCTGTTTTTAAATAAAACCAAATACTGCTTTTAGGTACAAAAACTCTTAAGTGACTTCAGAAAAGAGTCATGTATCAGCAAATAGCATTTGGCACTACCCTGAGAAGTACTTCCTTCCTCCATTATGATGGGCTTTGTTGTATTTTCTTCTGTAAACACTTTAATGACTTTATTATTTAGATATACTTGTGTACACCAACTTTATATTCAATATGCTTCAACTACAAGTGCTAGAGTGTCAAAAATCTGTTTATTCTACATCTGCTTCCTGCCTCCTGCTGTATTCATACATTCAAAATGAATGCATTGCTGCTTCATTTATATTCAAAATTTTTATATTCATATGACAAAATGAATATCATCTATGTGTAGTTACTATAATATAGAACAAATACAGAAATGAGAATGAATTACAGCCTCAATTGTTAAAAATAAGTATGTGTGTATCTCATATGTAAAGAATCATGCAAAGATCTTTGGTGTTGTGAATGTCAGGGTGGTTAAATACTTAAACAATGAAGTTTGAGATGTGAAATCTGCTGTGGGCCAGATTTGTACAGACACATTTCTTACCGTCCCTGACTCCTGACATCCTGATTGTCTTATGAGAAGTAAATGAGCCAGCAGGGGTAAATTATTTAGTTGTGGTGGGCACCTGCTAGGCTGAGCATTAGCTAGGATAACCTTGAGTGTCTTGTGACATGGGTCTCTCGTGTCTAGATTAACAGTTCAATATTCCTATAGACGAAGCATCAATTTGTAGCTCTTGAGATTGTTTCTATGCAGATGTAAAAATGTCATGCTAGGAGACTGTTGGAGCCCATTTAGGTTTCTAGTGATTTACCCAGCAGGTCCGCATAGAGGATGACTGGACCACGGGTCTGAGTACCAGGTGTCTGAGATGGTCTGTACTTGGCTGTGCTGGGGGAAGGAGGTCTTTTGCTGCACCCCTTGGCATTCCTTTAAAAACCCTTTAACAGAGACAGTCAGGGCCTTATGGATTAGGATCCAGGCCTTCTCAAGGCTATTCTGTATTTTCTATCTGTTTCTCTCCCCTCCATCCTTCTATCTAATATTTCCTGCTGCTTCTGCTCAAGAGTACACTGGGGAAAGTGGGGGTGGGATGGCCCTCCACAGGAGACTTTTTCCCTAATTACATATCAATTCCCAAAGCAGTTGATCACATTTTATATTTTCACTCCTTAGAAAACATTTAAAAAAAAGCTAGTTTTCTGAAGCTTCCTTTGTGTTCTATAAACATTCTTTTTCGACCCCCTTTGGACTGAAGGATGTGTACTTATTTATATTCACTGAGGTAGCCTACCTGTTGTGGAGGGTACATTTTATCACAAATTGGCATCTCCACCTCAATTTTTCTAAGAATGAGACAGGAAGGAAAGAAAGGTGTAGGCAGTTGGGTTTGTTCATTTACTTCCTTCTTTTGCTGTGGTACTAGGGGCTTAACCCAAGACCTCATGGATGAAAAACAATACCCATCTCTTGCTTTCAATAAGCTTTATTGGATGAATATTCTGGGTTGTTTTTGTCAGTTCACAATTTGTGATGATAAACTTACCCTCCACAATCATGGAAACTAAGAAATAATAAGTTCAAAATTTACCACCCTCTTTTTTTCCAGTATTAACCACTGAATTTTTTAATGGAAAGTTCTTTTTTAAAGATTAAGATGAAAAGACTATAAAACCTACTCCTGAAAGATTTTTGTCTATTTATCCAATGTCTTCAACATATCTTGATTTGTTTTTCTGACAGCTACAATTCTTATTTCACTTACATTTGGAATTTTTTTTTTTAAACAAGAATTCTTTATATATCTCTGCATGGCCTGGAACTACTTTTGAAAATTTAAAAACATTTACGAGTTCGTGTGTCTGTGTGTTTATGTGAGTGTGTGTGTGTGTGTGTGTGTGTGTGTGTGTGTGTGTGTGTGTGTAGTGTGTGCACACACATACACATGTGTGCCCACACGCTAGCTCATGTATATGCTGGTTCTCCCCTTCCATCATGTCAGTTCTGAGGATGAAACTCAGGTCTTGAGGGTGCTTTTCAGCAAGTGCCTTTACCTGCTGAGCCATTGAGGTATCTCCTTGATAATATTTCATGATAATATTTAAAAAGATTTCTGGGCTGGGGAAAGGGTTCAGTGACTATGAACGCATGAACGCATGCTATACACACATTAGGACCTGAGTTTGGATCTCAAGTAGCCATGTAAAAAGTGGGCATGGCTGCATGTGTCGATAGATTCAGCTGAAGGTTCATGGAGGTAGAAGGATTGCAAGGGTTTTCTACCCACCTACCTGTCAAGCTTCAGATTCATTGAGCCACCGGGTTAATGAAATAGTCTGTTTCAAAGGAATAAGGCCAAAAGTGATAGAGCAGGATGCCTAACGTCCTCCTCTGACCTGTTTACACACATGCAAAGCCCTTGCACACACATGTGTACATATCACACAGAGAGATCTTTGTCTTGCCTTTTTGTCAGTGCTACATTTTATTTGGCATAGGAGCATTTACTATTCCATGTTCAGTTCTGAGTTTAGACAAATATATAAAGTCATGTCACCCCCATTACAATCAATGAGTGAACAGTTCAAAATTCCTTCTGCTTCATTGCCATTGTGCTCATTTCTAATCTAGGGAAACTGTATCTCTGCATTTTATTTCTCTAATTTTGCTTTTTTTCTCAACTGGCTTTTAAATAAGCAGAGGAGGCAGCAATGGAAGAGTTAACTTTATAAGGTACAGGATTGCAGAAAGTATCCTGCTCTATACTTCATGAAGTATGTTCCTCTGTAGTATCATGGGTAGATGTGTGCTTCTCCACATATGTAAAACTTTCTCTTAAGTAGGAGCTCTCCATCATAAATTCCCAACACTGAGTGTATGAACAGATTTGCATAGACTTCAAATTATTCTCTAAGGCCAGGGTGTTAATTGGTTTATTAGTATGGTGGAGTGGAGAGCTTGAGGTCAGGATAGGTGTCCTTGAACATGTAAATGAAGAGTGGATAATCACCATGTGTTATTGTTTGGGCTGAGTTTTATCTTTAATGGGTGATTCAGAGTCCTGATTAATATTTAGAGCAGTGACTGCTGCCCTCCAACCTGCTCATTATCATCACAACTTTAAATAAAATACTTCATTTTTACCCAAGACAGCAGTTATGGGAAGCTTTGGACTTCTTGTTTCAAGACAAGTCTTGACCTTTCAATCTCTACATCAAACAAGATAAAAATTCTGTAGATGTGGAAGAATTCATTTTCATGGCTGGAAATTCCCATTTAGAATACCAGAAAGCACATCTAGACAGTGCAAAAGAGGGTGTTTTAGGGGCCATGATGAAAGAAGAGAAAGTGTTTTAGGTTAGGTTACTGGTTTCTGAGGTCTTGAGCTTTTCCTATTTTATGTCATTTATGTTGGGACCATTTGAACTTCTTCCTTATGCTTGTTAAAGGTCCTTTCCCCCCATTCTCTTACCTTGCTCTTCCTCATGAAGGGATGACTTGAGGGAAATGATTGTTCCCAGCCATTATTTTATATTAGAAACATTTCAGCCACAAAGTCAATAGTAGAATAATGAATAACCATTTATCCTGTGCATCCCGGTAACCATTAGTTTTTTCTGTATACATATGTACTGCTATTAGAGCCACTCTGTGTGCTGTATGTGAGCATGCACATGCACAAACATACTTTATCATGTACCATTTAAACTTCATTATTTAACTATATGTACATTTTCCATAAGTCATATGCCCTCAAGTCAAGGCAACAAGAAAGCTTGAATCTAGCATTTAACATTTTTATATTTTTTTCTATGTTTATTGCTGGATACATAAGTGTTAATTCTTGCTGTCTTCTATACAATTTAAATAAGTTTAGTATTTCATCCAACAAAATCTACATTGAAATTCCCTTTTGTTCTAGAGTGTTCCTTATATCTAGCTATTTATTTACAAGATCCAGTTAAGATTTTTCCTCATATTTGATATATATGGGATTTATTAGAGTGGTTTATAGGCTGTGGTCAGTCTAGTCCAACAATGACTGTCTCTCAAGGAAAGGTCAAGAATCCAGTTGTTGTTCCATGAGGCTGGATGTAGATTTTTATGCTAGTGGAGTAATATACCTCAGTACCAGGATAGATGAACTTGCCTGCTAGAGTGAAGGCAAGCAGGCAAAAGACTAAAGCCTTCTTCTTCCATGTCCTTTTTATGTGGGCCACCACCAGAAGGTGTGGCCCAGATTTAGAGTAGATCCTCTGGCCTCAAATGATCCAGATTTAGGGTATATCTTCTCTCCTCAACTGATGCAATTAAGAAAATCCTTCCTAGGCATGTCCCAGCTGCTTGGGTTTTAGTTGGTTCCAGATATAGTCGACAGTTGATAACCACAATTAGCCAACACAGTCCCTCATCATTTTTTATTATTTGTATTTTTCCAGTTTTCCTTCATAAGATTGGTATTTTTGAATTAGTATAGACCAGTTTTTTTTTAAAGAAATTTTACTTATTTTTATTTTGTTTGTATTGGTGTTTTACATGCTAGTGTGTCTGTGACCACATGTGTACAGTACCCATGGAGGCCAGAAGATGGCATCAGATTGTCCAGAACTGGAGTTGTAGATGGTTGTGAGTCACCTTGTGGGTACTGGGAACCAAACTTGGGTCCTCTGGAAGATCAGCAGGTGCCCTTAACTGATGACCTACCTCTCCAGCTCCCAGACCAGGTTTCTTACAGAATATTTGTGTTCTGGACTTCTCTTCTTCATCATGACTAGACTTTATGGTTTTCTGTGTTTTTTTTTTTTTATTTTGATCTGAATATTGTAGAGATACTGCTGCTGTGTACTTCTCACTGTACCACATCAGGAGGACAAATTTGAACTCTGTTCTTATGGGTAAAATGAATCATATTGGAATTAGCACATATTTCCATTGTCAAAGTACTCCAGTTTCCTTTGTTATTAGAAAGTAATTTTTGTGATATTTTGAGACTCTGTGGCTATCCTTAACATTTGATGTTCCTTGTATAATACAGTTATTCTATTAGTGGTGGCATAGTATGATTTTCTAATTCTAACATTCTTTGTGAGTGCACTACTTGGTTTTTGTATTTAAAGAAGAGCTTCTGTCTCCCCACCCCCATATTTTCTTGGGTATTAACATGGCTATAAAAATGATGCTTCTCATATCTGAACTGCTTTTGGATATTATTTTTGCTATAGCATTATTTAAAATGGCAATGCATAGAATCAATCCTTTCTTCTCATGGGGTGTAAATATTTCCATGTTAACAGACTCTTTTCTAGAAAGAGTAAGTTGATAAAGACAAACCACATAACTGAAATTGTTTGTTAATGAGGACTGAGAAGGTGATGGGCATTTCTGCTCCACCCTCTCCACCACCCATTTTTCTACTTCAGTATATAGGTTGAGTCATACCTATCAGTCCGTGCAGCTCATATATGACAGAGTGGTGTGAAGAATATGTATTGATAAAAACAAAAACAAGTAAGAAAGAGATCAGAAGATATATAAGTATGCATTCATCACAGTGTTTTGGGAAACTCACTTGCATGCCAAATTATTATCAGTATGCCTTTGAACAGATCAGTAGAGAATTCAATATCAAATTAAAGGACTTCTACATTTTCTTTAAAAGGGCTTTCTTAGCTATCACAGCTTAGGACTCTCAAATTAAGGAATCAAAGGATTCAAAAGAAGTTTGGAGATCAACCTTCATGTTCCCAGAGAACATTACTTTCGTCCTCCCTTTTAAATACTACTTTAAGCATCCATATTTTAGTATTAAAATAATAGATAATCTTGAGCTATTTCTTTAACCTCTTTGGGCCTTTTCTTATCTGTAACATAAAGTTAAAAGTAAGGTTACTTATCCCCAAGTTTCTTTGATTAGATGCTAACTGTTATAAAGGCAGAAAAGTAAATAGGTTACTGTACTGATTTCAAAGCTTGGCCATTATCAGTAAATTCTTACCTGATCTTCTGGGTAATAACTCTTGTAAGGAAGCTGTAGGAAGCAGTCTTGTACATAGAACGTGGCCTTTTACATGAAATCAGATTGTTCTCTGAACTGAAGTAGCACACACACTAAGAGTAAAACATGAAAAAGCATTGTGTAGGACCTGATATAAATGATCCCTTGTGTCCCTACACTAGCTCCCTCAGCAACTCAAAGGCAAAACACAAGTATCTGTGTCTAGGAGGATGAAACGGTCACTTTCTTTGTGTTTTATTTGCTACATGCAGGTTTTGTGTAGTTTTATAGAGGTTTATTTTATCACTCATTTGATTTTCATAAAAATTGTGATAGTTTGGAAGAAGGGTCATTAATATTCTTTACAACATGTGCCTGTTCTGCCTTTTATGTTCAGTACTGGTGTAGACTTCTCTCTTATGTAAAAAATTCCACTGATGCCCTTGGTAGATTTAGAGGTTGCTCAGGGAACAGTCAGGAACTGCTTGTCCTAGCCTGTCTGACCCTGACAGCCACTCTGTAGTTTGAAATTCTTGTCTACTGACTGTTCAATTGAATTTTGTAAAGCTTTCTCAATAGTAGAGCTTTGAAAAATCTGGACCATAAACGTTGAGCTGTTGGCTGTTCATGTCATTCCCTGTTTACAATGGCAGCGATGTTGAAATGATTATTTTTATTTATGAATAGAAGAACATCTTCCTAGTGAAAATAGCAAATGGAGTAGCCAGGGAGAACAGGATTTAAAAGCTATATAGTTTGTCCCCAGTGTTTTCTCTTAATGTGTCCTTATCTTTTAATAAGAATTCTATCCACATATATGCATTCAGTGTTTGTATATTTCGTCGTCCTTCTTCTAACCTCTGTTCATGTATACACATAACTGTATCAGCTCATGTCTTAGCTGACCTAGGATGATTATTTTCCATGATGAAATTAATTTCTGCTGCTTTTCCTACCCTAGATACATTACATAGAGTTCCTGTTTGAGAAGCAACTTACTGTCAAGTCAGGGTCTACAGTTTTAGCGGGTATCCTTGCAACTCGTGTTCTGAAGCATTTTTTTTTGTTGTTGTTGTTGTTTTTTTTTTTTCAAGACAGGGTTTCTCTGCGTAGCTTTGCGCCTTTCCTGGAGCTCACTTGGTAGCCCAGGCTGGCCTCGAACTCACAGAGATCCACCTGGCTCTGCCTCCCGAGTGCTGGGATTAAAGGCGTGCGCCACCACCCGGCCTGAAGTATTTTATTTGTCAGTCTTTTTCATTCTCTATACACAGTATGTGAGCCAATATAGCATTTCTTTCCCAGGCAACAGCTGAACAGACCCATCATAGTTCCCTAATTTCTGTTTGACAGGACATAGCTGCCTACCAGCTAGGTACCCTGCAGGGCTCCCAGGAATGTCTGCTGTTCTATTATTATTGACGAACCATATTGGTTTCTTGGTTCTGACAAGTGAATCATGGCTATCAACCTTGTTACTTATGATACTTTAGACAAAAATAATTGTAATTCTTTGTTGTGGGTAGCTGGCCTGTGTATCATGGGATGTTTTAGGATCCTGGCTTCTGTCTACTGGATGTTGGTAGAGCCTCTTCCCGCTCTCATGTAGTAACTAAAAAAGTCTGCAGATCTTTTCACTTATCATCTGAGCTATATTATCACCCTTGGTTGAACGTCTCTGATCTAGAACCTGGCTTACTCACCTGTGAAGATTTTTCTGAAACTCTCAGTGTGAATTTTGTATATTCTTATGTTTTAAGTCAAATCATTCTAAACATATTCCAAAGTCTACAGATAGCCTTTTGTGTGAGATACCATTCCAGATAGTCTGGCAGAGAGACATTGTTTGGTGCTTTGAGTAGGGTTTCATGTAAACCAGTCTGGCTCACTATATAACCAAAGATAACCTAGAACTGCTGATTCTCTTGCCTCCACCCCAAATGCTGGGACTAAGGTTTGTGCCCAGCTGACATTAATGCTAACCCATTTATAAGGAAATTTTGGGCAGTTTGAGAATCGACATATTTTGTTCTCTCCTGCTTAGATTACCTTTGTAACTTGAGTATTTTGTACTTTGGGATAATCAGTCCACTTTTTCCGTTGTTGGTTTCGTTACAAATTCCTTCTGCTCTTACACGTCTTCCTTTTAAAAAATGTGACCACACTGAAAATTAACTCCTACCAACAATTAATTCTGCAAATTTTTATAGAAGACCTCGATATAAAGTGCCTGCCTTTGAATAACTTTCAATTTAGGAACAAAACTAGTGGATGAATAGACAAGTCTTGATTCCAGTTTTGTAGCTCTTTGTTACTGTGAGAGTAACTAGGTGCAAACTTCTATGATGTTTCCTTCTCAACATAGACTAATGTGATTCTTAAGTCTTGCCGTGGTTTTCATAAGCCTCAGAGTAATAATACTGGTTGTCTCCCTTACAAATAAGATATGTATGTGTTGATAGCTGAAATTTGTTGCTTGCTGAGAAATCTTCCAGTCGCATTTGTTCTTTAACCCTGAAATGATGCTGTTATTCTGAGAGAAAAGTGAGTCAGTCTGATCTCCTGACACCCAGTTGGTCCTTCAATAACTTAGGAAGTCATTATCTCCACACTTGCCATTTAATACTCTTACATTTCTTATATTGGGAATTAAATAATTTGGCTAGAAACGCTGCGATCAGGATTTTCTTTCATTTACTTGTGTAAAAAGTGACATTTCTATAAAGTTACCCTCCAGTATGCTCTGACAGAATAACAGCAATGACAACTGATTGTCTCTCCTAACTTTCCTGCTTAAAATCTCTTCTTTTTCTTTTTCTTTTCCTTTCTTCCTTTTGTTGGGAGATGGAGTCTCATGCATTCTAGGTTGGCCTCCTGGAACTCAGCATGTAGCCAAGGATGACCTTGCCTTCTGATTGGTCATCTGGCCTCCACCTCCTGAATGCTGGGATTGCAGATGTGTACCACTGCACCCCATTTTATCTGATGCTAGGGACAGAACCAAGGCTTCCTGCACACTACATAAGCACTTTACCAACCAAGCTATATTCTTAAATTCTCCCATTCTACCCTGGGCAGTTCTGATAAATGAGGACAAAGAGATAAGGAAAATCAAGATACTTCCATACCCTGCTTATCACAGTGAAAAGTATTGGAATACCTTTTTTATGCATATGCAATGTATGAGGGAAAAAAGAGGTATTGCCAAAACCAAAGTAAAAGCAAAATTACACCATCCATGAAAGAAAACCCAGGGCATAAATTGCCTTTTGCATAGCTGATTTAAAAGCAGCCTTTAAGGTTGAGTCTAAAGTCATCCTTGATATAGACAAAACACAATTCTGAGGTTTTATTCATGTAAGGGATCTATAAGAATTATTTCAATCCATTGAATGCCATCATGTTTCTTTTTGGAATACCTCACCAATTTAGTGCCCACTCATCATGCATATCTCTCTCTCTCTCTCTCTCTCTCTCTCTCTCTCTCTCTCTCTCTCTCTCTCTCTCTCTGTGTGTGTGTGTGTTTCCCTAGAATGATCAAAATGCAATTTCAGTTGGGTTTTACCTCTAGTTCTGTTAGATCTTTCTAGAAGCTTGCCTGGTTTTTAATTCCTCCTTCTTTGTTGCCAGACAAAAGCAGAGGAAATATACCATGGGCATACAGAGGAGTTTTGTTATAAAAATGAAAGATGGAAGCAGAATAAGAATGTGAACCCCAATATCTTGTCTTCGGTGCCATCAGTTGGCATTGGCGAGCAGTTTTTACAAAGCCAAAATGATACTTCTTGTATCTTAAGAGCTGTGAAAGAAGTTGAGAATTTCCAACCTTTAAGCACCAGAGAATCTATAGTATTTTGAAAGAGCACAGTCTACTGCTTCCCTTGGTAATTCACACTAATGCTTTAACAACTTTCAGCACCAGGAAATTCTTCCGTGTGAGTTACAACCTAAATTCTTCATGCTGCTTAAGCCTGTTTCTTCTTGTTCAGTCCCCAGTGGAGGGATAGAACAGCTGGTCACAAGCCCCTATGCAGGAGCCATTCACATAATTGAAAACTGGTATTACATCGCCCTCTCAGCCACTCTTTCTTGCTTGTTCTTTCTGTTTTCATGGCTATCTAATCCTATTTCCCTTAAGCAGTTCTCAGGTCTTTCAAAGCCCTTCATTATTGTTGTACCTTTATGTCAAGTCTCCTCTACATTCGGGGTTAGTTGTAGCCACCAGCATTAGAATCTATTTTGTTTTGTTTTGAATTTAATATGCTATTAATTCATTGAGGGTTTCATACGATGTATTCTGATCGTATTCACCCCTTCTCCTAATTCCCACATCCATCCAGCGTCTCTTTACCAGCTCCCAACTTACTGTCCCTTTTTTGGAGCTCTAACTGACCTTGAACTAATTGTGTAGAACAGATTGGCCTCTGCCTCCCAAATGCTGGAATTAAAGGCATGCATAACCACATCCAGCCTCTTAAAGAAAAATAACCTGCCCGGTCCATTTTGTATTCCCTTTAGACGACGGGCCATCTATTGGAACATTGTCTACCTGTTAGAAGTCAAACCCTTAAAGAGACCTGTGTGGCCACCAACTAGTTTTTAATGGAAAATATTTTTTCATACAACATATTCTGATCATAGTTCCCTTCCTTCATCTTCTCCTGATCCTCCCAACCCACCAACTCTACTTTCTTTCTCTCTCTCTCTTTAGAAAACAAACATGAAATGAAAAACCCAGAATAATATAAAACAAACAAAAAGCACAAGAGAAATACATACACAACTATATACAAAGAGAGAGAGAGAGAGAGAGAGAGAGAGAGAGAGAGAGAGAGTGTGTGTGTGTGTGTGTGTGTGAGAGAGAGAGAGAGAGAGAGAGAGAGAGAGAGAGAGAGAGAGAGAGAGAGAGAGAACCCATAAAGACACAGAATCAGAAACCATATTATACAGTAAAAGAACAGTAGGATGAAGGATGCAATGCGAACAAAGCAATATGAGACAAAAAATGTACAAAAAATACTATTGAATTTGATTCATACTGACCATCTACTACTGGGCATGGTGCCTACCCTGAAGTGTGGTTTGCATACCCAGTGAGACTTCATTGGAGAAAATTGATTTTTCCTTTGTAAGCAGTTGACAATTGAAAATAGCTTTTGCTTAGGGGTGGAGGCTTGTGTCCACTTACCATATCAGAGCTAGGACCTCATCTGGCTTAGACCTTTGCAGGCCCTGTGCATGATGCCACAGTCTCTGTGAGTTCATATGTATGCCAGTCGTGTTGTGTTTAGAAGGCACTGTTTCTTTGATGTCTTCTATCCACATTGGCTCTTGTATCTATTTACTTTCTCTTCTTCTACAAAGTTAACTGAGCCCAGAGGGAAGAACTCTGATGGAGGATATCTCACTTTGTTTCAAGGTCTCTCACTCTCTGCACATTGTCCAGTTGTGGGTGTCTGTATTTGTTCTTATTTACCATGGGATAAAGCAGCTCTGATAACGGCTGAACAAGACACTGATCTATAAGTATGGCAGAACATCATTAGGAGTCATTTTATTGCTACATTCCTTTAGCAGAACAGTAGTGTTTGGTTTTCCCCTAGGTCCATGGACTATCTAGTCTCAGGTTCTTGGTCACAAAAGCAGTTTCAGGCATGGTTTCGTTTCATGGTCTGGGCCTTAAATCCAGTTAGATAGTGGCTGGTTACTCCCACAAGCTTTGTGCCACTATTGTACTCACACATCTTGGCTGTCGGTCTCCATTGTAGACCTAAGGGTTTGTAGCTGGGTTTACTTTTCTCCCCTGGTAATGGGCAGAATACCTTCCAATACCACAAACATTAGTCAGTAGGGAAAGAGGCTCTAGTAGACACCAGCTTGACTTTTGTGGAGGTGTTGTCCTCAGCAATAGGGCCTTACCATCAGTTTGAGAAGAGCAACCAATGGCCTTGGCAAAAGCCTAAGTTGTTTGGGGGTATCTGTGGGATCCCTTTGACCAGCAATTTTGTTACATGTAACCCATTCCTAGAACTGGGTGTTTCACTTGATGGTAAAAGATGTCAAGTTTGGGGCTTTACCTCCTCCATTATTTAGATTCTGTTCATATATGTATATATTTTAAGAAGCTTCTACAGTAGTAGGTTTCAATATGACCACTCAAATAGCCCTTAGTATGAGTTGTCCCTCTCCATATTCCCTCCCTTTTGTAACTCTTCCCTCTCCCTCCCTATTTAATCTAGTCTTACCCCATCTCTCCATAACTATCTGTTCTGTTTTCTCTTCTTTTAAAGATCCTCCCCTATTTTCTACTCCCTTACTCTATACCTAACCTCTATGGTTATGCAGATTGTAGCATGCTTATTGAAGTCTTAAAAGCTAACATCCATACGTAAGAGATTACATACAATACTTGTCTTTTTGGATGTGGGTAATCTCACTTGGGATCATTTTTTTCTAGCCTCATACATTTACCTGTTAATTTCATAATTTTGTTTTTAATAGCTGAATAATATACCACTGTGTCAATGTTCCAGTTTCATTATCCATTCATCTGTTGATGGACATCTAGATTGTTTCCTTTTTCTGGCTTTCATGAGTAGACCAGCAATGACATAGATGAGCAAGGAACCCTACAGAAGGATGTAGTCATTTCAATATATGCTCAAGAGTTGGACCTTGAGGTAGATCTATTCTCAGTTTCCTGAGGGTCCACCATACTGACTTCCATAGTAGAAACCACCAATGCTCAAGAACTCATTAGTTAGGGGCGGGGACTAGAAGCTCCTTCCCTTCTGTAGACACTGTTTTTCTGTGAAGGGATAAAACTGTGTGAAAGTAATGGAGTCATTTCTTCTCATTTGACCTTCAGTACTATTAGTCTGTGTTCCCTACGATTAATTACACATTACAGACATGATGTTTCCTTCTTTTATGCATTTATTTCCGTTTTCTCCCCCTTTTTGGGTATATGATGTATGCTTACATGTGTGGGCAGGTGCATGTACTCATTTACATGCATAGGCCACAAGAAGACATGGGATATCCTGTTCCATTACTGTCTGCCATATTCCTCTGAGCCAGGGTCTCTCACTTAACCAGGAGATAAGCTGGTGACCCTCAAGCCTCAGTGATTTTCTGGTCTCCACTTCCTTATAGCACCAGAGTTACAGGCACGTGTGGCTGGGGATTTGAACTCTAATTTTCATCATATGCAGCAAGCTCTCCTATTCACTGAACCATAGCCCCAGCCCCTATTTATTCATTTATGCATGCATGCATTCATTCATTCATTCTTTGTAGTCCTGGAGACAAAACCCAGGGCTTCATACATGGTAAGCATGTGCCTCCCACTGAGCCCTTGGCCCTTTCTGTATTTCCTTGTGGCTATTCTTATTGCTGACTCAGCTTGTTTTCTTGTTTTCTTTTTGGAATGAAGAGATATTTTACATTATTATTTATACTTTGTATTGAGTATGAATTCTTACCCTGCGGCATGTCTCTTAATGCATCATTGGTCTATCCTCTTAACATACGTCAGATTAAATATATAGGTTCTGATTAAGTATCAGTAAATTCATACATAAATAGTAATGAATTAGTAAAGCTTTTCAATTTACCACTTTTCTATAATGGTTTGTCTCCTGGCTAGTAAGAGTTATTTTGCTAAAGTTGGTTTCTAGACCAGTGGAGCAAGAGATTGTTATAGCACATATTGTAGCGGAGCACTTGGCAGTTCTTTTGACAAAGTCTCTCATTATGTCTTTGTGTGATGGAGGAATGTGTGCAGCAGAGACTAGATGATATTACTGGGAAGGGTTCAACAACCAGAGAGGACAGACTCACAGATTATGTTAAACTTGTAGGCTTTCACAGTATGTCTTAATGTTTGCCCTTGGTCTATTCAAGGTTTTCAACAATAATCATCCCTTCCTTCCTTCCTTCCTTCCTTCCTTCCTTCCTTCCTTCCTTCCTTCCTTCCTTCCTTCCTTCCGTCCTTCCTTCTTTCCTCCCTTCCTTCTGTCCTTCCCCCTCTCTATTTTTCTCTCTTTCTTTTTTTTTTCTTTTGTGACATGGTCTCTCTACATAGCCCTAGTTGTCCTGGAAACCACTATGTAGACTCTGGCCTTGAACTCACAGAGCTCTACCTGTCTCTGCCTCCTAAGTGCTGGGATTAAAGGCATGCACCACCATGTTTGGCTTCACCAGTAACTTTTCAATGTGAAGAGAGATCACATATTTTGAGATGTGAAAAGACCTAAGTTGGGAATAGCTAATTCATTGTTGTCAGGATTCTTAAACCAATGAGATATTTATAATGGACTGAAACCAACAGGAAATTTCTTGACAGATATGAAAGGAAAAAAATCCCAATAAGACAAATACAGAGTGAAAGAACTATGGATAACACAAGAGAACAGCATTCCCCACAATGCTCAGCTGAGCATTAATGCATTGTGGTACTCACAAACCTTGTAAACTAGACGTGAATAAAGTTCTTGAGCTCACTAAATAGGGAAAATTTGAGGTCAAACAGTTTAACTTGGTTTTTCACTGATGACCTTCATTTTTAATATGTTAAAATATTAAGTATTTTAAAGTGTTAAGTGTTTTAAGAGGTGGGTATACATTTTGCTGGATGTACTGGAAAGCACTCACCCAGAGACTTGAGTTGAGCAGAAATTGTAGTTTAGGTCAAATAAAAGGGATCCATTACCCTGTACAGAACAATGGAGGTATCATTCCCAGTAGAACATATTTGGAAAATTGTTTATTGAAGGATATTGGCAAACATGCCACATGAAGAAATAAAAGGAACAGGGATGAAGAGGAAGGGCCAAATACAGAATTTCTGATAAATATTGAAAGGACTGCATAAAGGTAGCATGTATGAAGTCCTGGATTCTATCTAAACCTCCAATCAGTTGAATGATAATGGGAATGATAACCTCAGCAAACATACTTCTTGCTATGGTGGCAAATACTGACATAGATCCCTTTCAGTTTAGTGACTCACATAATCTTAAAACAGCCACGTGAAGCAGGTAATGTTAAAAATTTTCATTTCATAACAGGGGAAGATGAAGGCATAGAACTAAAGATATTTTCCCAAGAAAATATCACTGCATGGCCAGTGAGTAGCCAAGTTGAGGTTTGGATTCTAGGACTGTGAATATAGAGCTTTCCTGTCCTTTGCTTGCTTGCTGTGATTTCAGCTCAGCATGATGAAACATTTTTGACTGGGGTCCGTTACACAGATGTTCAAGATCACCCTTTAAGAATGTTTGCTTTCTCACCTGGCTGGTTCTTAGACAGTGACTTTAGGAACACACTGGCACTGGTTAAGAGAGTTTGGACTCTGAATAACAGTTCCGTGGTGCCAGGTCAAAAGAATGAATTGATGTGCGTGATCTCTCTCGTCTTTACATTTAGTGATTCCTTTAACAAATAATTCCATAGTTTGTCTGTGATGACGCTTACATAGAGAAAAGGCATTGGTAGATGTTTTTGATTAGTGCTTTGAATTGTTACCATTTTGTAGCAAGGAAAGCCAAAGTTAAACAACTTGTTATTTTGATGTTAAAATTGTCATTAGGAGTAAGTAAGAACTAGAGTACTGCTGGATAAATGAGGTCTCAGTCCAAATCTAGTTGCCTTCTGTCTATGATGTGGCTAGATCTTTTATTAGAAAACTAGGTGCCAAAAGGGGCTGAACGAGATGACGCTTCACTTATTGGTTGTATTCTACTAAGAATCCCATGCCATATATTTATTTTAAATGGACATAAACTAAGACCCTCACTTTTTTTGGCAAACCAAATGAAAAATCATCTGTGGAGAAGGTGATTTTATTAATAGTTCAAAGTAGGTCCAGAAAGTAAGTATAGAGTGTTACACAGGAAAAAAAAAGCTTAGGTAGCTAAGCATATAAGAAATCAAAGTAAGTGAAAATTAAGCAGATTATTTTTTCAAATATAAAAAAAAAAACATAATAAGACAAAACAAAAACTATCACATTGAAGTTGGACAAGACAAACCAATAGAAGGAAAAGAGCGCAAGAGAAGGCACAAGAATCAGACTGCACGCTCAGGAGTCCCATGAAAACACATTACCTGGAAGTCATATACAGAGGACCTGGTGCAGACCTCTGCTGCTCCTGAGCATGCTGCTTCAGTCAGGCAGATTTTTTTAATGATGTTTGTGCTGTTAAAAAAGTAAAAGGAAGCAATGAAAACATCTTCTGGGAACTACATATCATTAGGGTCTGCGAATCACCCCACAAAAGATCACCACTCACGTAAGCAAGAGCATTTATTTCTCAGGAGAAAAATTCCTGCATGCTTGGGTCAGCCATACAACGAAATGATGAGGACCCTGACAGAAGCTCACAGGCTCCTTTTATACACTGATAGGGGAATTCCAGGGACAGTTAGATCATCTCTAGCAAGCATGATTGGCTAAGCAAGCAACAGTTACTTACATTAGTTTAAACTTGTTTGGCTGTGGCGTCTTTGGACATGTCAGGGCATACCCAGAGATATATTAAAAAGAAAGAGAAGGGGGTGGCTTGCAGGATCTGCCCTTTTCTGACTGGAAGACCTGGCAACATGTAGGGCTTGGGAGCAGGCCTCTGAGGAGGCCATGGTTCAGACCTCACCGGTGAATGGCAAGATGACAAACGGAAGTATGGAACTGCGGACTGTGCCAAAGAACAGGTCCAAGGCAAGCTGGAGCAGTGGGCCAGGACTGAGCCCATGGCTAGGCACTGTCTCCAAGCTACTTCGTTGCTGCTGTTCACGCTGCCAGGCACCATCTCACATATAAGCTTTGTAACTGACTTTAAAACTGACCAAATAGAATATCTAGATATTAAGAAATAGGGTGAATGAACAATATTAAGTTTATAGTTCAGTAGTACTGACCTAACATTTTCAAGGTATTAGCTCTCATTTCTAGTACTGCAAAGACAATTCACAATAGTTAAAATTTTTTAAATTTACATTTTAAGACTTTAGGGCCTGATGCTGCTGCTTTCGCAGAGTAAGTGGGTTCAGTTCCCAGCACTCATATGGTGGCTCACAACTGTCTGTAAATCCAGTTCCAGGATAAACAACTCCTCTTCTGAGAGGCTTCTACATGCATGAGGTGCACATACATACACCCAGGCATACAGACATACACATGAAATAGACAAGTATATTTTTTTAAAAAATTAAAACTTTATAGAAAACTGGATGCAGCTGAGGAATTAGATGGGTATTCACCCAGATAGTAGTAGGGCAGAAGAAATGATTAGGCCTGTATGTTTACAAATAGAGGATTATAAAAGGGAGATGCTAGAGAATACCTGCTTAGTACAATGGAGATTATGGAAGTCTAACACTTAGGTAATAACAGAATTGTAAGGAAAATAGAGAAAGAATGCAGAAAAGGTTATTTGTTGAAATCATGACTGAGAAGATTCTAGAGCTGATTTTAAGCCACATTTTCAGGAACCCACTGAATAGTAAGCAATATAAATAAAGCCATGGAGGCAAGTCAAGCCTGGAGAAAGACAGTGGCTTTCATAAACATGGCAATCTTCTCAGTAGTAGCAACACAGAAAAGGAGAGAAAAGTGGAATAGCATTTCAGTATGCTAAAACAAAATGAGGACAAACGTTCCCCAAAGCATTCCATATAAAATTTTATAGCCGCTAAATACTGCTATCAAGAGTGTCGCTTAAAAGGTAGATATTTGGAGACAGAATCTAGGAAACCCATGACCAGCAGACATCTTCTAAAAGAAAATTGTAAAGGATATACTTCAGACAGAACTGATTTCAGTTGGATGACTGATATTAAGGAAACAATAAAGAGAAAAAAAAGCCAATGTGTATGCATCAATCTAGCTAATGGAATAGAAATTACAATCATGTAGGGTTAAAAACACACTGTATGATTAAAATGCATGACTACAACACATCAATCAGCCAATGGGTAAATATGTTTTGAATGTTCTAAGATGATTGTACTGTCTGAAATGAATCATGTGTAGGAAATTGAGACTTTGAGAAAGAAATAGAGAAGCAATGAGGCACTGTGATAGAATCCAGAGGCCAGGATGGCTAAGGACTAGACTAAGCTTTGTCATCAATTAGCAATATAGACTTTGAAAAGCTACTTCTCTGCTAGCATGATGTGTGTCTGTTTTCTTAACTGTAAATATGAGACTTTGAAACTAGATGAAAATTTAAAGTCTTTCACTGGGAGTCAATGAAAAGGAATTCTTGCAGAAGGAAAAAAAGAATCAATAGTCTTTGAGGTATTTACCCCTTTTAAATTTTAATCAGAAAACACTTTGCATTTACTTCCAGCTAACTTTTACATATCTGTTCAAAAAATTAGAAGTAAATCTAGTCTTACTCAGCTGTGTATTTTTGCTTTACCTTTAAACTGATTTCTTGGTTTTGTTTTGCTATCATTCAGTAGCTAGATGGGATAGTTGGCTCTGGTAGATGGTAAGTGGACATTAGCAGGGGGAAATAAAGCTATGAGTAGAGGACCTTCCTGAGAAACTGTGATTCTTGCTATTCTTTCTTTCTTTTTTATTTATTACCTAAACAAATTAATACCTCTTACCCTCTCACCATCTCTTCTTGAATTGTTGCCCTACTTCCCTCTCCCTTCTCTTTTCCCAGGCCAATAATAAACCTGAGATTGAAGCGGCCCTCTTCCTCGACTGGATGCGCCTGGAACCCCAGTCTATGGTGTGGCTTCCCGTTTTGCACAGAGTGGCTGCTGCAGAAACTGCCAAGCACCAGGCCAAGTGTAACATCTGCAAGGAGTGTCCAATCATTGGATTCAGGTATTAGGTTCCAACAACATAACCATATCATTCCTCACTTTATCATGACTTGGTCTTTTATCTCCCATACCAGTTGCTGTTAGTTTCTTCCTTTCCGAAGTGGGAGAGAAAGTGATGGAGCTAACACATTGATCACTGCTGTCATTCCCTGATCACAGGCTTATTTTGGTGGACCTGAGTCATTAGGCAGATGTCTCTTTCTACCTTCACTCTTCAGCTCTTCACAACCACATTTTTGGTTGGGCAAGACTGAGTACATGACTCCACAGAGATATTTGTTTGTCAAGGGCATCCAGATGAACTGTACCTCCTCCTTCCTGGAACGAAAACATTCTTACCCTTGTTTTCTTTTTTCATGGCCTTTTCTGTTTATAGAAATTCTCCAAGAATCAGTTATAAAACGAAGAGTTGATTCTATTCTGGGAAGATGCATCCTGGTAGCTCCGTTTCTTTCTTACTTGGCAGTGCTTCTTTTTACCCCTTAAGTAACAGGAATTATTCCAGGCATTCTAGAACTTTCTTCTTTCTCTTTGAATCTGATTCTCTTCTTTCCATAGTGTCCTGTTGAAATTCTAAGGGACTAAAAGGTATGTAAGCAAATGAGATTCACAAAGCAGCTAAAAACAGAAAACATTTCTTTTAAATGTAAAGGTGAGAGGGATAGGAAATAGCACACTATTATTTGGGTATTCTTAAAAATGACATGGAAAACAACTGAATCATTTGGAGAAGTAGGATATTTTTAAATGAACTAACCTAATAATATTCCCAAGTCCTAATTCTGAAATGATGATGCACTTACACATCTGGATTGAGATGAGCCTTTCCAAAGCAAAAACAAGCAACAGGATTATACACTAGCTATGTTGCTTATGCCCCTTCCGAAGTCATTTAGCAGCCAAAGGAAATACTCATTTCTAGTTGTACTTAAATGTGCTCTATGACTTTTTTTAAATTTTAGTGTTCGTTTAGCATTGATTCTTTCCCTTGTGTATTTCATACAGCTTTTTTTAAAAAAAGCTTTAGAGGTTTCTAAAGCCTGGTTAGACAGATTCTTAGAAAATATATGTTTTCTTCCTTCCTGGTTTTGAGCAGATGAGAATGATACTATAGGGGCTCCAATCCTGGAAGGGGAGCTGCAGGTGACTGCATTCTAGTTCTTATCTTCCTGAGCCAGCTTCCTGAGCCAGTGGGATTTGTATACAACAGAGGAAATTTTTATAAAGTTAAAAAAAATCGTCCTTTGGAGGACCTAAGAGAGGGCTTTTTTTTCACCTTCAATTCTTTTGCCTTTATCAAATTAGATTATTTTAAGAATCAGCACTTCTCTTTCTTCCTTATCCCCTCTGAAATGATGGTTGAGATCTAAAAATAAAAAAATGCTAGCTTTTCTTCCCACTTCCCCATATGTGACATCAAGAATATGTTTATTTGAATTGGCTAAGACTCTTATCTGAGAAGGCAAAAATCAGGAAAACTGAAACAAGTATATAGTATTCTGAGATTGAAGGAAAATTTACCAACTTGTACTTAGAAATTAGAAAATCTTTCATTTAATCCAATGTTATTGTTGGCTTTTTTTTTTGGTGTCATTTTTGGGTAATATGGTGAAGAATTTCTGGAGAGAAGAAATTGTCCAATTGACATGAAGATGAATCATGCCAGCCAATTACAGAGTATATAATTACGAGAAGAGTTACTTTGCTTGGAGTTCTTATTTAGATTTCTTATGAGTAACTTTATTTTTATAATTGTGTGATGATAATTATTTTAGAAAACTCTTGTCCCTGTGGTGAATAGGTAGCATCAGTATGTCAACCGTTCACTTTGAAGTTCTTTCAAAGTTGAGTATTTGGTCTTTAAAAGACTAGGTGTTTGCCTATACTTTGCTATTTAATCTGAAAGAACTCCAGTGTAGTTTAAATGGGAGTTGAATATTTCATTCTTTCTTCCATATGTTTATGAGATAATTTTTCTGCCAAAATGTTTTGATACAGTAGGAAAGGCACCGAAGGAGTCTGGCGGCAGAAGTGAATTGCTGACTATGCAGAACTAATGAGCCTGCTTTCTGTTTTACAAATGACAGTGTGGTGGAGGGTTTCCTAGAGTGTACTCTGGGATATGAGCTGAAGAAGTACATAAGTGTTTGTTTCTGTTCTTTATCAGGTACAGAAGTCTAAAGCACTTTAATTATGACATCTGCCAAAGCTGCTTCTTTTCTGGTCGAGTGGCAAAGGGCCATAAAATGCACTACCCCATGGTAGAATATTGCACCCCGGTAAGTTAATGTCCTCCCAACATGAGTTCATTCGCCTGAGATGAATTCTAGATTTGGATATTGCCAGTCATGTTTAATTCTGAGCTTTGTTTTTTTGTTTTTGTTTGTTTTGTTTTGAAGTTCCACTCGCCTATGTCTGTACCAGGCAGGTCCTAATACATCTCAGACGTGATTCCTACTCGATAAATATCTATGAAGGGATGCATAAGTTTTTCTCCTTTTAGCATGTTTGTAAGGAGGACTTTTCACATTTCTTTTGTACAACTTTAGCAATTATATAGGGAAGACTCATGGCCATGGGACATATTGAACATGGAGAAAAGTGGTATGTGTATTCCTCAAAATGCATACCATACCATCTCCTGTCACTGTTATTCACCTTTGGCTTTGTGACATACTAACAAATGACACTTGAAAAATATGTTTTATATGACAATACTTAATAACTCATTTACATGTTGAGTAAGTACTTACCTCTTAAATAGCTTTTTGTGCAATATATTGTTATTTTTATTTTTATTTCATTATTATTATTTTGTGGTGGTTTTTTCTTTGTTTTTATTTGTTTTTCGAGTCAGGGTTTCTTTGTGTAGCCCTGGCTGTCCTGGAACTCACTTGGTAGACCAGGCTGTCCTCGAACTTGGAGATCTGACTGCTTCTGCCTCAAAGTGCTGGGATTAAAGGCATGCACCACCACCACCCAGCAGGTATTGTTATTTTTATTCCCCTTTGACAGATGAGGACTCTGTCATCCTGAGGTTAAAATGTTTGCCCAAGGTTCTATGAGTAAGAAGTGGAGAAACTTCTAATATGTTTGAGGAAAACATTCACTAGCTATTAGGCATTGAGAAAAACCCTAGTGAGATAGCAAGGCCATAAGCTCAGTGATTATACTGAGACAAGAAACTCTACATGAATACACCTGTGAGTTTATCAGGAATGTATACTTTCAGGTCCCAGCCTGGGTTTTATAGATCAAAATTTGTATTTTAGCAAGATTTACAGGAACTCTGCTCTCCTTTAGGGCTTCATCCATCGCCAAGTGATTCAAGTATTTAACTGTTTTCCTCACTGTTATTCCTCTTACTAAGGTAATCAGTGTTGGAGGGTGCACATGCTAGGAATTGTCTGATACTCAATTTGTGAACTCTGATATTAATGTCAACTAATTAGTTTTAAAGTACTGAAAAGTACAGTAAAATCTGAAGTTTTCCTTAAGTCTTCTATAAACGATCAGTCACCAAATAGGTAGATAGCCTGAATACTTCATTTATTGTCCTTCTTAATTTTTACTTATTTTTGTCTGTTTACTTGTGTTTGTAGTGTGTGTGTGTGTGTGTGTGTGTGTGTGTGTGTGTGTGTGTGTGTGAAGGCCAGAAGTTAAAGGTTGGTGTCTTTATCTTTCTCTACCCTATTGTATGAGACATGGTCTTTAACAGAACCCAGAAGTCACAGATTGATGACATTGACTGGTACACTAGATCTAGAGATCTACCTGTCTCTGATTTCCCTAGTGCTAGGGTTACAAATGAATACCACCATGCCTAGCTTTTATGTGGCTGCTGGGAATCCAAACTCATGCTTATGTGGCAAGCACTTTGTCAACTGCCCTATCTCCTCAGCCTTTAATGCCCCTCTTTTTCCACTGATACATGCTTTATAGATGTAGGTAACTCACCCAAGTTAGTAAAGTTTGAATCTATGGCCTTGGATCATACTTCCCATATTCGCTCAGGTTCCAAACCAAGTGCCATGAAGATGAAGATCAGGTGTCCATTTGTTTTTAAATGGCACTCACCTAGAGCTGCTCTCATCATGATTTTTGCTTTTAGACTACATCTGGAGAAGATGTCCGTGACTTCGCCAAGGTACTCAAAAACAAATTTCGAACCAAAAGGTATTTTGCGAAGCATCCCCGAATGGGCTACCTGCCAGTGCAGACTGTCTTAGAGGGGGACAACATGGAAACGTGAGTAGTGTTGGAAGCACAGCAGACTTTCATTCGATACATATATTTGAACTTCTCCCAGCCAAAGAGCCTCTGTCACTCCCAAATGCAAACAGTCTCTTAAGTTTCTCTCTCTTTGGATTTACTTTAACTGAAAAAAATAAATAAATAAACAGGCTGATGTTCAGTTACATTTTCCTTTGACAATTATCTTTTCCAAAAGTCAAAGGAAGAAAAAAAAATACCATAGTTCAAATTGCCTTATTTTAAGACTTTTAAGAGATACGGGACTGTTTACAGATGAGTGATGACAATATTTCATTTTGAGTTTCTTCCCTCACAAATCAGTGGACATGTGTCTTTTTGTATCTAATTGTGTGATCATATCTAGTCACTCTTTTCCACTTGAGAGAAATATCCAGTCACAGGAAATGCTTTCACAGTAAGTAGAAACGAGTCTACTGGTCAACTGGATTATGTCTTCGCCTCCTTTAGACTTATTCCTTATATTTTCCTGTACTTTGATGGCAATCACACTGCTGTTGGTTTTGCTTTTCATTCCCTTTTCACTCTTATTTGGCTGTTGCTTTCCATGAGTCATACATAATTTGATTGGATTTTCTTTGTTTCTTTGGACCTTTCGATAATTTCTGTTGCGGCTGAATTTGCCTGTGTCTCTTCACCACCTCATTTTTTTGTTTTGCAGTCCCGTTACTCTGATCAACTTCTGGCCAGTAGATTCTGTGTGAGTACTTTTGCTAAGGGTACTGCTGCCACCAACATTCACTTGCTTGATTTCTCTGTATGTTAATTTATTTATTTTGCTATGTTTTGTTTAAAGACATTTTAACTTCCTGTTTTGGTTTGTTTTGTTTTTCTATTTGTTTTCTCACTAAGGCCTTGAGCGTGCCGCCTATCACAGCTTACAAGGATTCTGGTTAGGGCTGCAGGTCTCGCTGCTGAAGCTCTAGCCAGTAGAAATCCTGGTCTGAGTTCTAACAAAAATGAAAAAATTCTGCAAGTTTTAGCTGTCTTCCTGGAAGACAAGTTTATATTTTAGACATTCTTTTAAATATAGGCAAGAAAGAGCCTCCTATTTGGATAATAGCATTTGAAAGCCATATATCTCAAGAAGTAATCCATGGAGACCTCCCGGAAGGTGATAGTGTGTTCCTTGGAAGCAGTTACCGCTGGACTAGTAAAAAATCAGCAGGATGGATTTTAGAGTATGACACTGAGTTTGGTTGACTAATTTCAGTGAACTGTGTGGATGTTTTTTAAAAGTAGGTTATGCCATGCTGTTTGACAAATTTTCACAAATGTAGGATTCTGACTTTTGAGCTAAACTCATTTTAATCTCCTCTCTAAAATACTCAGTTCATAAACAGTTATGCTTTAAGCAAGGAGGGAGTATACTATAAGTCTGCTATTACTAATGTTTACTAATACTACTAATATTAGATAATAATGCACAAATTATTTATTTCAGTTTGTATTGTTAGAAAACTATTTTGGAGCTAGGTCTTGTAGTAAGCACAGCTAGTCCTAGCTATTTAAGAAGCTGAGGTAGGAAAACTGTTTGAGTGAGCCCAGGAGTTTGAGAACAGCTTGAATACCCCAGTGAGACCTCTTTTAACAATAAAATCTATGAAATCTTTTGGAGATCTTTGATGTGTACATTAGCAAAAAAGTATGCCTACATGAAAGTTATGTGGTGTTTTCATAATAGTTTTGGTGTTTTACAGCATGCTTTATTAAATTATATAAAGTTTGGTAACACTATCCTGTAACAAAGGGAAAATAACTAATTTGAAGGAGTGGCTTATTAAGAATTTAATTTATTTGATTTTTATATTATCTTACCATCTAATTTAACTGAAAAAATATTTTTTTCAAAAGATATGAGACAACTATAAGCTATTAATTGAGATATATTTTATGTATTTATTAGCTAAAGGAAGTAGAAGACTTTTCTTGTTTAGTCCCATATTATTGTGCCATTTCCTTTTGAGATATCATACTTAAAAATAGTGCATTGTCTTTTTCCTAATGCTTAAATAATCTAAGAAGTTACTAAATTAATTTGTTTTTTGAATGATAGTAATTATTTTCCCCAACCTGAGTATTTTGTTTATAGAAGTTAGAAACTTTCATAACTATGAAATTTTGAAGCTTGATCTACTGAAGTCCTGAGATTACCAAGTAGATAGATTTACTCTGTTAGAGGAAGTTTAACCAGGGAAGAAGTCTGAAAAATTAGGATTAAGAAGAAATTTTTTTAATGCTTGACTAAAAGTAACAGAAAACAGTTCCTTGAAAGGAATGGAGAAGCTACAATATAAGTTAATGAGAAATTGTCACAGTTGGGTTCAAGTAACTTCTTTTATTTATTTATTTATTTATTTATTTATTTATTTATTTATTTATTTTTTATTATTTTTTTTTTTTTTTTGGTTTTTCGAGACAGGGTTTCTCTGTGTAGCTTTGCGCCTTTCCTGGAGCTCACTTGGTAGCCCAGGCTGGCCTCGAACTCACAGAGATCTGCCTGGCTCTGCCTCCCGAGTGCTGGGATTAAAGGCGTGCGCCACCAACGCCCGGCTATTTTTATTAAGAAAAAATTTTAATTCATTTTACATACCAATCAAAGATCCCACTCTTCCCTCCTCCTCCAGCCTCCCCCTCCCAACCCACCCCATTCCCTTCTACAAGAAGGTAGGTACATTTAGGAGAGGCAGGTCCAGGCCCCTCCTCCTGCCTCAAGGCTGTACGAGGTGTCCCATCATAGGCAGTGAGCTCCAAAAGCCAGCTCATTCACTAGGTATGGCTTCTGATCCTACTGCCAGGGGGCCCCTTAAGCAGATCAAGCTACATAACTGTCTCGCTATGCAGAGGGCCTAGTCCAGTCCCATGCAGGCTCCACACCTGTTGATCTAAATTTCATGAGTTCCCACTAGTTTGGTTCAGTTGTCTCTGTAGGATTCCCCATCATGATTTTGATGTCCTTGCTCATAGAATCCCTCTTCTTTTTAAATGGAGGGTGTTTATCTTTCTTAAACTTTGAAGCACTTTAAAAATCCATAACGTTATTTAATAAAATATCTTTTGTAGCAACTAAATCATACTCTTTGGTTGCCTTTTGTGAAAAGTTGGCTAGGTTATTCAAAAAGAGTGGGAAGTTCTAATTTGGAGTAAGAAAACAAACCCAGCATGCTAGTCTGTACTTTCTTTAATACTGTAATTTTATTACTTTTTACTCACATTTTTCTAATAACATAGAAAAATCTATTGTAAAGCTGTCCTATTCAAGCAGAAGAATTAGGTACATGTTTTGTTTTGTAAAAATATATTTGATACCAACCTCTTATGACAATAGTGGTATTTAATCTATTTTATGTGAAACACAGACTTGGAAAGCTTCCAGAGATACAGATCTTTTGGTTTTTCTTAGACAAAACCCTTGTTTCTTTGTATCTGTCATAGTATTTTAAACTGAATCCAACCTTTCATTTTGTTTATCCACAATCAAGGCAGTCTATTAACGTGGAGCTCCTCTGTTTTGAAATCTAACTAATGAGAACTTACTCATGGAATTTTTACATGCATTCATGAGATGGCATTGGCCAAATGGATTCTTAGGATTAACTGGAAATGGTCCTAGTCGGTGTATTACTCTGTATTTACAAAGCAGGAAGCAGGAGCCATTTTATTATCTTTCTTTGAAAGTGCTTTTTGGAGGCTTTATACTTAAGTCTTATTTTTTGGAGTAATTTTTACTAATTCTTGGTTTTGAAATTATTCTACTCTGACCAGCACTTTCTTTTGGCTTGTTTTCTGGTTTAGCAAATGCCTTTTTGTTTGTTTGTTTGTTTTTTGTTTTTTGAGACAGGGTTTCTCTGTGTAGCTTTGCACCTTTCCTGGATCTTGCTCTGTAGCCCAGGCTGGCCTCAAACTCACAGAGATCCGTCTGGCTCTGCCTCCTGAGTGCTGGGATTAAAGGCGTGCGCCGCCACCGCCTGGCACAAGTGCCTCTTGTAGTTGTTCAGATTATTGACTATTACAAGTTCATGTACTTATGATGCGTGATGCACTAGGTGCTGTGTACATTAATAGAAAAATAATGTGAAATTTCTGGAGGCTAAGAAGTACAGCTCCATATAAGACTTTTGTGTACGATTACATTAATGCTTTGGATTTAGGTGCCCACTTCTGGTGAAGTTTTGAAGATCTTGTGTTTGCTTTCCTTTTTCTGTACACTACCACTGTAGCAACTATTATAATGGAAAATACTACTAATACATTTTCCTCGATGGTAGGTTTTAGCTTATTATATATATATATAAATATATATATTTATATATATATGGAGTAATCTATTTCAGAAGATAATACTTACAAGCCAAATAATCCAAGCATTAAATTGTCTTTATTTGTAGTGGAGATTTCTAAACAAAGCTTTATAGCTTTCTAGTAATAAACTATTCCAAAATTCTATAAAAAATAGCAGATTAAATCTCCAAAAATACAGTGAAGCTTCACATGGGAGGTTTTGGATCTGCCTAATAAGTTGTATACTTGTCTCTTTTGTGTTCACATGAAAATGTAAACATATTTTACACTTGACCTAGACAACACTGGTCTCATATTTTACATTTGCCCTCCCAATATGATAAGACCTTTATCTCTCAAGGAAGGCATCCAGTGGCCTGGTGTTTGTTTAAGTGTGTTGTAATTATCTTACCACAGTGTTTCTTAGTAGATATACACTCATCTTCATATATATATATATGAGTGTATATCTTCATATACATATATATCTTCATTTATATGTATATATATGTGTACACACACACACACACACACAGAGAGAGAAACATAAGAAGAAAGTCAAACATTTTTCTCTTCATGTTCAGACCAAGTCTTTGACTGCTGTTTGGGTATTAGGCTAAAGCACAGGCCTCCCTGAGTATAGTACTGCTGGGTTTTGGGTTCATGCTTTTCTTTACCTATTCCTTTCTGTGTCAGGAGAGAAATGGGAGAGACATTCTTATCCTATTCCAATAAGACAAAAAGCACAAGTCCAAACTGGTTTTGGGAACAGTTGTTTTTGGTAAGGTTAACCCAAAAGATATAAAAATTCCAATGATTAGATCAGATATGAAGTATGAAAAAGTTAACCCTACCAAAATCCTACCCTGTCTACTGAGAAAGGTGTGTTTTTGATTTTGACAGAGTTCATGCTCACTCTTTCCTCTTCTTTGCCTGTCTGGATTTGTGAGCACACTAGCCTCAGTAAGAGTTATTGTACATACCATGACATCTTGCTGAATTAGATATTCTTTTTAAAAAGGCTTATATGATCTTGAGTCACTCTATTTTTTTTTCTGTAACATACTAGCATAATACTACTGTTAAATTGGTAGATAGATTCCTTCTGTAGCTGTTTTGGTACATAGAATTTTAAGAAGTATTAGAATGGAGTAGCCTCCTTGGAACTAAAATTATTGACTGTAAATATACAAAGGAAACATAGTTTCCATTCAACCCAAAGATGCTAATCAATGTCATAGATGTGTGTAAGCTGTTTCCAGTTTTAAACCACATAGTACTAAAACAGCCTCAGAACTCTAGTATATGAAAATTTATAAGCTAAAAGGATGTAATGCTATGTAGATTTCCCCCTGTACCTTTTTTGCAATTAAAGCATTCTAGAGAGTTTTTCCTTTTATCTTTATGGCTTTTAAGGAAAAGCAGAAATCATCTCTCAAATCTCAACTTAAAATACTTGATGCTGTCATATATACAGGAGCACCTACATGTGCATTATCCATAGGCTTGGAATAAAGTCATTCTAGGCCATGTATATAACATGAGTGTGTGGTGGGGTCTTTTTCTCCATTAATGGATGGTATCTATGACTAATCACATTTTCTGCCTTATAGGCCTGCCTCGTCCCCCCAGCTTTCACACGATGATACTCATTCACGCATTGAACATTATGCTAGCAGGTATGAGACTAGTTGAATGCCAGGCAAATATTGGTTGAAATAACTAACCAAGGAAAGCTAACCTATAATAATTGGGAACAAATATTTTCTTTCTTCCTCAATCATTTCTGATTTCTACTAATCACCTTGCCCTCTAACGTGCATGCCATTCTACTGCATGTAGGTTTTGGATACCAGCAACAGCATGGGTCCAGAACACTTATTTAACCCTGGCCTTTCAACATTTCTGGTAGATTTGTTATGTTTTATATTCTGAATACATTTGCTAAATTGGCTTAGAGGTCCTCTAACCTCCTTAAAAAACTCCTAGACTAGATATTAATCTGGGGAGAAATAATACTGTGTTACCTAAGCAATGTGAAAGCTCTGGCCTTTTATTTGTGTTTCATTTATTTGATGTACTTTAAGAAGATAACAACCTTCCTAACTCTTGGACCTTTCTGTACTACCTTCTTTATATATGAGATAACTTTTATTCCTAAACACTGAACTACTAATTATACCTGGTGCTTGTTAAATAAGGCTATTCAACTTTTTCTGATTGTCAAAGGCTTTATTATTAAATTGGTGACAGAACACATAGAACACTTAATGTGAATCCATCCTTTATAAACATCCTGACTACTGGACATGCTCATCCATTGTGGCAAGCATTAACTAGCTATATACGTCTATCATCAGTGAAAGGCACTAATTGTCTTAAAAGACAAGGGGTAGTGTAAGGTGCTCTTAGTGTAATTTGCTCTTAGGGAAGATTTTCTTCTGAAAACAAAGGCTGGTTCTCAGTGAAAGGAAGATTGATCTCAAACAAAACAGCAACAAAATACAGCTTCCCATAGTTTTTACATTAAAAGTGCAAAGCTACTAACTAGCTAGCTGCTTCAACTGGTTAAGACAACACACACATCCTTTAATTTGAAGGATTCCTTTCTCCTCTTGCCATGAGTTATTCTTTAGTTTTCAGGAATGTTCGCATAGGTCTTGAATAGATTCTGAGAAGTCACATAACTTTTAATGAGCTTTTACGTTTTTTATCAGGCTAGCAGAAATGGAAAACAGCAATGGATCTTATCTAAATGATAGCATCTCTCCTAATGAGAGCATGTAAGTATCCCATCTCTTTTTACAAAATGTTCCTGACAATTAAATTGCTTTGAGGGATTCAGAGGTAGGTAGTACAGGATATAGGAATTAGCATCATATTCATTCGATCTTTCAAAGAGCCATTCATTGACTTTTTTCTTTAGTTCTTAAAACCTGGCACAGAATGAGCTCATACAAATACAAGCATTAATTCAGAATAACAAAAAATATTTCATTACTTACATTTATTTAATGTCATATGATTACAAATTACTGATTCCAAACACTTATATCAAAGCTAATCTTTGACCACACTGGAATAAGGAATAAGATGACAGTTGAGAGTAATAACCAAGTAGGATTTCCTCCACTCATGGGAAGTGAAAATGTGAACTTGATCTAGAATTGCTATTCTCATATACTAAGTTAGGTCGGCATTTTTCTTCATTGGATTGTTGTGGTTTAGCATCATATAGTAAAGCAGTCTTGTGAAGTGTTCCCAGATGAGGGAAGACAAATGCAGGTCTCAGTTTGTCAGTGGAGTGATAAGCCAGCTTGGTCAAACTTTAAGGAGACATATTCTTGTTACAAATGGCCAAGAACCCACTTGGCTCCAAAACAGAGGCATCAACAGTTTAGGGTAGTGCTCATAGTACAGAACACAAAGGAAAATTACAATGGTCCAAGTAGATGTTGATTAGGGAGGAAGATAAGTGAGGATATGGAGGAAATAGAGGATCCACTAACTGAACAAATAATATGGAGAGAAAAAAATTTAGTCAAATTGCAGTGATCCTTTTAATTTGTTAATACATGGCAAGGTAATTGTTTAACATCTTATCTTGGAGAAAAAGCAAATGGAAGCATGATAAAGTTATCCTATGTAGTTTGTACGGGAACCCCGTGTCTTGCTCAGATGAGAAAGGGGCCTTCATAAGAATTAATCCAAGGGAAATTGTATGAAAGTGAGATTTCTATATAATTATTGAATTTCATATTATCTAGAACATAGAGGAGACCAATGTAATGAGAGAGAAGTCAACACGCAGTCATTTACTTCCAACAGATATCCTTTTCCCAATTAAAACTATGATACCATTATGTGATCTTCAACAGGGAAGTGAGTAGCTAAAGAACCAACTCAGTGTAAAGGCTTGAATGATTTGCTTCTTTGGCTTCCTCTTTTTTATATTAAAGATGCTCCAATACTTCCACAGTAATTTAGATTCTATCCATATGACAGTCTCTGACAGTCAAAGGAATAGGAAGAAAGCTTAACTACAATTATAGGTCACAGTTAAATGTGGGAAATCCTAGCAATAAAATTTCAGAATTTGAGGAGGGTGATAATAAATTAGCTATGTGATAAAGCCGTGACTTTTATTTTACAACAAAATTCAGCTTTAGCTCATTCTGAGGACATGCAATCCATTTTCACTCTGTTGTTTAGCAAAATATCATGTTTTTTAGGAACAGTTTTGATGGATCAGCTGATTTCATTTAAATGTTTCTTTTTAATGCCAGTAATAATCATATTCATTATTATCATTATTCTGTGACAATAAAGATTAATCTCAGGGCTTTATGCATGCTAGGCAAGTAGTCACTCACTGTGATGTATCCCAAACCTCCAATAATTAGTTAATTGATAACATCTCCATCACTAATCTGGTTTCATGGACCAAAAATGGAAACCATGGGAGCATTTTCCTACGGACTTGTTCATTTAAAACTGAGAACTAGGTGCATATGGCATACTAGGCATGAAGACACATGACTTTAACCCTAGCACTCAGGATGCTGAGACCGAAGGGTTGCAAGTTTAAGGCCAGCCTGGGCTATACAGAAATTCCCTCTTGAAAAACGAAATTAAGTGGCTATGCAAAAGGTAGTATACACACATCATCTTAGTGATATGTAACCAGAAACAAAGAGCTTTAGTGTCTCATCAAGAAGAAAATGAAGTTCCTCGAACTTGGAGGTAAAATGGAGTTTTCAAAAACTTAGAGCACTTCATTCTTAAAGTAATTTCTCCTGACTGTTATTAGAAAGTTCCTTCTTTCCAGGAGACTACAACTTCCTCTCAGACTATGCCATCCCCCTGCCCCACAACAAAAAATGATGCTTAAGATTTAGTCTGAGGAATGAGTGGTTCTTATCCTCTTTTAATCAGTCACCTTAATGTCTCCCCCCCTCAATTTTTGTGTTTATATCTAAACAGCAATTAAAACAACCATTTATCCACAGGTTAATTATTGTTATCATCCCACCTCTGAGACCTAGAAGTTAAAATTAGCTTGCTGAAGCAGTGCTTTCCAGTTTGGGCCTTCCACTGAAGATATTATTTCCTATTTTAAGAACTGTGCTTCCCTCCACCCTCCCAATCAGTATCAGTAGCATGGCTAATGAACAGATTATCTTGACAGGCTTAGAAGCAAAAGCATTAAATGGCCATTGTTATTTTTTAATACTTATTAGTTAATAACAGTCTAAAGTGATAATATAGACTCCCAGTATTTCTGTAATTCTACCTTTCATTTATCTGTGTAAATAGGCCAGTAAGTTTCAGGTGGATTTTTGAAAAAGAAACACTTTAAACTATCCATCCATAGATTGGTAGAGCACAACCTCAATAATACTTAATGAAAGGTCTAACTAATTATTGAGAGCAAAGCAATGTTTCTATTTTCAAATACACACCTGAGTCCCTGGCCCCAAAACAAAATAAGGGGGGTGGAAAAACCAAAACCTTTGATTTTATTTTCCAGAGATGATGAACATTTGTTAATCCAGCATTACTGCCAAAGTTTGAACCAGGACTCCCCCCTGAGCCAGCCTCGTAGTCCTGCCCAGATCTTGATTTCCTTAGAGAGTGAGGAAAGAGGGGAGCTAGAGAGAATCCTAGCAGATCTTGAGGAAGAAAACAGGTGAGTTTTCTTTGTAGCTTTGTCATTGGTAAGCAGAGTGCATACACTTGCCCACAGAGGAAAGCGCCAGGAATCTTCACGTAGCCATTCGATGTCTGACTGTTTGCTAAAATAATCTGTTTAGCTCCTTTTGCAGATTCACACCTTTTTGTCTGAAAGAAGAAAATGAGTGCCATAGAGCATGATTAATAACTCCTAATTTAGGTGGGAAGGGATTAATGCTAATGGGGGCATTGGGTTTGTTGCATGTGTTCCATAGGTTTTAACATATTTGTATTTGAGCATAGAATTTAATAAAAAAAAAAGCAACTAATTTAATTTATGGTTATATAAATTTTACATGCGCTTGGTCATACTGCCATAAACATTTAAGGAAGTAGATTCATTGGCTTTGTCATATTTGGGAACAGTATTTCCTCTTATTTTTCATCATCAAGTGCAGAAGTTATTACTTTTGTTCAGCTTCATAGCAGATTAGGTAGACAATTCCAGTTGTTAGCCATTACCTGTAAAAAAAAAAATGCAATTGTTGAAAAAGAAAAGAAAAGGAAAAGCCAAAAGAAAATTCATGATGACTAGAGCAGATAAATTTTAAGAATCTTGCGTATTGTGTGGTATCAGGGTAATACAAATCATTGGCCTCTCCCTTCTGTTTTACATTTACTATGTCACAGGTACCTTGGTTAAGGGAACCTTTTCTCATAGTCACCTGTAATCCACAGTGTGGCCTTCTATAAGACAGTGCCACTAGGCAGGTCTTGAAAGGCCAGACTGCTCAAATTTGTAGCACTTAAGTACTTTCATCTCTTTTGGCTAGCCCAAGGCAGCAAGACCTCTTAATCTAGACAACACATGGTGTTTGAGAACCAGTGCCCTGAGCAAGAAAAAGCAGACTGCCATTCATCTAGTCCTGCTGCTGCTACTACTAGCCTTGCAGCTCTTAATACCCCTGACCTCTGGCCACAGCTCTTTATCAAGTTAGCTTCACTTGAGCTCCTTGACTATTTCCCCAATAAATCCTCTGCACTGACTACTTGTGTATCTTTCCAGAACCAAGACCTATTGTGGCATTCTTCCTTGATTGGATTTCTATATCTCAGCGGGGCAATCAAACCCTCCACTCTTTTCTCTTAACTTGCTTTTGTCAACTTCGCCTTCTTGTGTACTGAACATGTTGTTGTAGCCAGTGTCTTTATTTTGTTTTCCTCCACTTTCTGGCTCATGTTCAAGCTTGCTCTCAGCCTATATCACTTTAGTTTTTGCCCAGAAAACTCTTTGACAGTTTGCCCTTTTATCCATCACTGTCTGTACCTCCTTCAAATGAGTTCCAGCTATTCTGTGATCAACATCTTGTTCCCATAGTAGTACCTACCACAAAGTTAATACTTCACTACTCAGGAAATGTTTTGTGAAACATTATATATATATATATATATATATATATATATATATATATATATAGAGAGAGAGAGAGAGAGAGAGAGAGAGAGAGAGAGAGATGCATGGTATAAACATAATAATATAGCATGGAGATCACGTGACCACCAGTAAAGATATAATATTATATATTTGTGGAGAGATTAATGGGACAGATTAATGATAGCCTTGTTTTCTTACCTGTATTTGTAAAAGTAGGAATGAAAACCAAGATACCTCTTCTTCTATTTTATTGGGAACAGTCACTAATAATAATTAGTAAATAATAACTTGTAGCCATTCATACTAAATCTTTATCAAAGTCAAAGGGGAAGAAAAGTTTGGGATTTTCCCTATAAATACAATTTGATGTTGTTGAAGAATAATTACATTTCTAGTATATGATCATTACCATTATTTAATACATCTTTTAGCTCAGTCAGGATCCATGTCTTGTTGGTAGATTGCACATGCTTCCTCTATGCCATGGTAACTAGGTCAATGAGTGCTGGGGAAGAATATTGATTACATTCATTTATATGTCATTTTATCATTTTCAGAGCACTGTTTCTGGTACTGGGGACTAAATCCATGACCTCCTGCATGCTAAGAACCCACTCTACCACTGAGAAACACTAACAGTTCCTCATTTTGAAAGCACTTTAATATATTTTAGAGCATTTAATCTTTCTAAAAGCTATACAAAGAAGTACGCATCTCCTTTCTTTAGATGAGAAAGCACAGGCTGAGAGAGGTTCAAATAGCTTGCCCCAGATTTCACAGCCAGCCAGTGGTAGACATAAATTCCTACCAGGTTTATTTTTTTCACACTCAAAATAGCCAACTCTACCTTGGTTGAGAGAATAAAGAGTCATTCTATGTAAATGTCATTTATATAGAAATAGGGTTTATTCCCCAGAATATGCCTTACCTTGAGAGAGTTTGCAAAGAAAAAATGTCCTTGAATAAACTAGTTCAACCACTTTACCCTGCAACATACCCAGGATTGTCACTGAAAATGGGATAGTTTGTTCTTTGAAAGAAAGATTATATAGCAGGGCTACTTAGTGCTCCAAAATGAGGCCTCTGCCATTATGTGAGTCTTTCTGGAGGTTATCTTGAAAAGGTCACAATGAACCTTTTCTTTTCTTCTTCTGCTTCCTTCGATTTTTACCTCCTACTGAAATCCCAAAGAAGTGTCTCTCTGGAGCTCCCTCTTGAGAATAACCTGCCTCATTTTCTCTGTCTTACCCTCTGCTGTCTACGTGGAGTTTTTAATGAAAGAGATTCAGGACCATTCTGCTTCTATGACCTTTGAATTAGATGTTGCTTTAAAAGCCTTTAATTTGTCATTTCCCTCCCTAAGAAAGCCTAGGAAATCACTAGATGCTCTTTCTCTGTGCCTGCCAGCCTGGATATTTCCCAAGTCAGAAGTAGGCTGCAAAAATGACAAATAATAGCCTACTTGTAGTGAAAATGAGGAAGAATATTTAAAATTAGGATTGTACTCAATACTTTGGATGTAGAGTTTTAGTATTTCAAATCTGTGTATATTTAGTATATCTATATATCAAATATCTGTGGATATTTGATGTCCTTATTCTACAAATGTGAATTATGTTCAAACTGCAGTTAGCAAAGGAGAGTTGTTTGGAGACTCCAATTCGTGACATATATATTATTACTTCTATTAATTATTCTTACTCATAATTTCCCTGGTCAGTCCAATGCCCTGGGAAAATACAAGGTGGTTATTCTAGACATGTCTTGGGTCTATCTTATCCCTGCTATTACAGTTCTTTTTCTCCCATTCCTTATACATGGCTTTCAATAAATATTTGTTGAATAAATTAATGAATAAATGAATTGAACTGGAGCTGAATCTGTTTTGATTTTGACACACATGTAGTTTTGAAAACAAGTATTTTGCAAACTTAATTTCATAGAGGAAAACATTTAATTGAGCTTTTATTTTTTTATTTCTGTTGACTTTTCAAAAATACTTTCTTCTGTCTTGATTACTACCAAGCATGGCTTTCTCATAAACATGGAATATTAAATATCTATATTTCCAAATCCCAGAATCTGGGTGTTTCTCCCATTGACACCCTCTGATTCTTTTTTTTCCCATAAAGATAATAATAAAACTAAATATGTCTCTGAATTTTTTTGATAGTGTCTCTAAAGTTTGGGCTATCGGTAGCATTAGTTAGTTTAACCTATCATTCATGTTTCATTTCTGTATCATGTCTATCACTTGTTACCACAGATAATTGGGATTTGTCTTTATTTGGCAGAAACCAGCTGAATATTGGGAATTTGTTCCATCCTATGTCCTTAACACTGTGCACTCAGGGTTTGCCTTTTCCCTATATACAATAAAGACTGTAGTCTCCTGACTTAAATCTATACTTGCCAAATTACTGTCTGCATAATAAATTTATTAGGTTGTTCCTAAATCTAAAATGCAGTCAAATATGAATCTGATTGAGTGTGAAGTTGAAAGACAATTAAAATTATTTCATATTCTGTGACAAAATGGGATTCAGTAGATTTGTAGTATCTACCAGTACCTTTCATATGCCTTGGTTCTTGGATACCCAGGCCTTTACAGCTTTTATTTGATTTTATCTTGCTTTGTTTCATTCTTCCAATATTCACACAAGATTATATAACAATCCAAGAAATCTTAGATTGGTTACTTATATCACTGGGTTGAACTAGCTGGAAATCATTGGCCTGTCCATGTACCTTCTAAACAATCTATGCCTTTGGGTCCTGTTTTCATTGCTATAATTCTTCCTTCATAGGCTCAGGCATCTTTAGTCCCTGTTCTATGCTTTGGTCTATATGTGAGTCTATAGTGATAATAAAGTGGCCAAACTAAAGGAGTGAAAGTGGGGGTCAAGAGCTGGGGATAGGCAGCCAGAGATGAACAAGTCAAAATACTAGGAAGAATGACAGAATGTATGTGCCAAATCTACATTGTAGCCAGGTGTGGTGGCATATACCTTTAATATCAACACTTAAGAGGTGGAGGCAGGTAGGTATCTGTGAGTTTGAGGCCATTGTGGACTATACAGTAGTTTCTAGGCCAGCCAGGTCTACACAGTGAAACCCAATCTCAAAACAAGACAAAGAAAAAGAAGCAGTGAGACTGTCTGATGGGCAAGAGAGAAAGAACTTGGTGTCACACTGAGGAGTTTAGACCTCCTTACTTAGGAAAATGTGCTGGTTGATATCTGTAAACTTGACAGAAACCTAGATGAAACTGGGAAGAGGAAATCTTACTTAAGAAAATGCCCCTATAGGATTGGCTTGTAGGCAAGTCTGTGAAATAATGTCTTGATTAATTATTGATTTGGGAGGGTCCAGCTCACTGTGTGTAGTGCCACACCCTAGTGCTGGTGGTCCTGGATACTATAAGAAAGCAGAATGAGCAAGCCATGGAAAACAAGCCAGTAAGCAGTGTTCCTCCATGGCCTCTGCTTTAGTTCCTGTTTCCAGGTTCCTGCCATGTTTGAGTTCTTGTCCTGACTTCCTTATATGATGCGCTGTGATCTGAATAAACCTTTTCTTCATTAAGTTGCTTTTGGTCATGGCTAGTATTGAGACCCTTAGATTTACACTTAGGTCCATGTTTTGTGTGTACACGAAGTTTATGTGTATGCATGGAGATTCTTATAGCTTTGTGGTGGGTGAATTTCAAAAGAACCATGAAAAACTAGGAAAGCACATTTTTAGGAAGCAAATGAGCTCGTGCAAGAGGAGATTAAAGACTTAAGTAAGTGGTACAAGTGGGGAGACAGGCCCAATTTTAGTGATATCAAGAAACACTAAAGATAGTATCTCAGATGGATGGAGAAAGCTCATTGACTTGGTGGTTCAACAGCTCTGGGGGAATACAGAAAGGATTTCAAAGTCTGGCAGGTGCACAGCCAAGATAGATTATTTTGCATCTGGGGTTGACAGTTCAAGATATCACATACTTGAATTCTCAGCAGAATTTGTGGAAGTCCTTCCTCAGGGGCCAGGGAGTTAGAAGATAGTAAATGATAGTGGCAGAAGTTGAGTTATGGTCCTGGTGTCATCCTCTTGTGTAAATGCCAGCAGTCTATAAGAAAGAAAACTGCTCTTAAGAGTTCCTTTTCTCCTACTTTTTGTACATAGCATTCAATAAAGCAGGAAGACCTTGTCAAAATATGTAAAATAAATCCAACCACAAATATATTTGTAAATATTCACATATTTAAAATTCATCTTTAGATGACCCACAAGATAAGGTTAAAAAGAACAAAACATAATAATAATAAAAATGCACAATAATAAAGATAGTTTTTTGCATATGCAAATATTTACAAATATACTTTTGTTGGAATTATTTTACACATTGTCAGATATTGCCGAGTCTGTTCTTCTTTTACTTAAAAATATCTAATTACTTTTTATATACTGTAAAAAATGTGCCAGAAGATGAGAGGAGAGTTTGGGAATGAGAGCATTTTCTCAGAAGATGCAATAGAGGGAAAGAGAGGTTAAAGGGCACCAGGGTACAAGAGAAGGTCTGCTCTTGAATGGGAGAAAGACCAACTCTGTGACTTTTCTGAAATGTGGTAGGTGAGGAATTTAGGGTAAGGAAAGAAGATGAGAGGTGGGTCACAGAGAGAATCTTGACATGTCCAGTTGACACCACTGGAAACTAGAGACTGATTCTTACATTTGTTCAAGTTAGCATTGTATATGAGAAGGTTAATGAAACTAGGGATTTATGTTGCTTGGCAACATGGGCTACAAAACAGAAGGCTACAGGACCTTTTTTGGATAAAGGGAGCTAGTTAAACAGCATAAATCAAACAGCCATGCCTTTTATGGCAAGGATGATGAACAGCTGAAGGGCAAACATTATATCTCAAAAGCTGTGTTAGAATTGGGTCAACCATCACAGCTTTATTTAGGCAGAGAGGAGATGTCCATGAATCAGAGGTAGAGTCCCCAAGAATCAGAGGCTCATTTCTAACTCTCACTTCCATAACTAATATTCTTCAGTTTATTTCAAGTTAATCAGAACCAGAGGGGACTGGTTTGGGGCATCTATTTCATAGGAGTGAATGAAAAACCAAGAATTGTTCTTTATTTTTTCTTTCCCCTAATTATCTCTTTTTAATTGCCTCGCTGTAGTAAATGTACTCAAAGCGCTTTCGAGCGTGGCATTTACATGCAAGTACTAGACCTATGAAAATAGGAACTGCATGTTTCTTAGGACTGGAGTTGTCACTACATTCCATGCTCCCCAGTCTAAGAATTTGACATCACCAAAATCAGAAGAACAGTCAAATGGTTTTCTGATGCACTTAGAATCTTGGCATAGGAGACTGGAAAGTCTCAGATGTTGTTTCATTCTACAGAAAAACTGAAATAACCCTCTGGTGATTAGAATATTCACAGCTTATAGATACAGCTGCCATCTCTCTAAGACAGACTGGATAAAAGCTCACAGTCATGCAATCTTGTTTCCTTTGTTAGATATTTCCATGAAGACCCCACACACCCATCCTCCTTGTGGACTTCATTACTAGACCACCCTGTGACAATAGAATATGATCTTGACTTTCTTTAGTTACTTTCTAGGCCCAAGCATATAATTTCAACTAATTCTAATGTCACTACCTGAATACTTAATGTGAGACTTCAAAGACGAGTAAGGTGTGTTTTTTACTCTATGGAGCTCAACACTTAATAGAACTGTATTGAAATATGTACAATTAAAATCTAGCATAATAAGTGCTCTGGATAAGCAACAAGGTCAATGATGAATTCTGTCTGAGAGACTGGAGAGATTTCTGCAAAGGGAGTGTACGGTTAATGACTACAACCTAGGCTACGACAGGGAAAGTATGAATTTTCCTGACTGATAGAACTATGAATTCCACAGCATGGAATGAGGAAAATAAGCGTAGTGGAATGGAAGGTGGAGACATTCTACAAAGGACTTTGTAAGTCATATTAAGGGATTTGGCTTTTATTCTATATGCAATTGATCAGCAAAGGCATGGTTGGTTTGTTGGTTTTCGTTTGGTTTTTGCTTTTGAGGAAAGGAAGATAGAAAGCATTATAGTGGCAAACAGAGAGCTACAGTCACTGAGAATCACAGGACTATACAGGAACAGTGTGCAGAAAGACGACCTGGCTCTGCCTGAGGGATGTGAAGAAGGGACAACAAAGTTGGAAGACCACCTAACGAAGGAAGCCAGGGAAGAAGGTGAAAGGAAGAATTGGGGATACAGAGTTTTTAAATTAGGGAAATAGATGTGTTAAAAGAAAGTAACATTGCACATAGGAAAACTTCTATCCACAAAGGGCCAGAAGATAGAAATAGTGTATCTGGTCTACTAAATTCTCGTTATTCAAGGACATTTATATAAATGTGCTCATTTTCCAAAAGGGCATATTTTGAAAAGTTATAACAGTCAGATTCCTGTGGTGTGGATGAGCATACTGGGGATGACCTTGATTGACCTTGATTCCTTTGGAACTTCCCTGTATTCAGGGAGGTAAGAAGAAACATTTTTGCAAACTCTTGATATTTGATGAAGGACATGTGGGATATGCTAAGGAAACATTGTAATTTTCCTGGATATTGATAACAAAAATGAATGGCTGTCCTTTGAATGCTTGCTGTGAACAGGACCCATTATGAGTTCATGTACTATTTTATTCAATCCTTATAACCCTGTATCCAAAAGAGTTGGTATATAGACTGTAAAAGATACTGCATACAGCTACCACACGGATTCATAGTCTGATGTTTCAGAACTATGAACCAGCGCTATACTAGGTATAATTATTGGCTAGTGTACTCACCAGCATTTAATATGAAAGACCAAGGGAAACCCTATGTGGCTTTTGATAATTGTGGGAAGACTACCTTTAAGGAAAAGACATGGGTCATAGTTCTCCAGGAATAAAACTTACTATAGCTCAAAATGTGTTCTAGAGCATGTCTTTGAGAAACTTTAAGGAAACGTATTCCAAGGACAGATAAGCTTTTGTTTAAGGGAATTGTTGTTACATTAATGTTCGCGTTGAGGACAGAAGGGAAAGCACCTGCTTAATTAGGTTGAACTCAATACTGCCCTTTCTTACTTGACCTCAAACTCAATTGTGATGCTATATGGAACACACCTTGATAAAGAAATTCAAGTGTGTAATAACCCAAGCAAAGGGAGGGACAGTTAGCTTTCTATTGTAAGTTTTGAAGTCTAGCCTTTGTCTTTTCTGAGGAGATTGGAGAAAATAATTACCACAGGAGCCTGCACAGAAAGCCTGGATATGTGCAAGTCCTGAGGCAATTAGTTGCTATATAAACCCTGAGTGCTCAATGATGAGTTCATAAAATGCAAAAGAGCATGTGAAATTATCACCAGGAGATATAGAAAATTCTTTGCACCCTTTTTTAAGACTGCTGTCAGGAATAATCTCGACTTTCAGTTAAACCACAAACAAAAGATTTCACCAATACTTTGGTACAATGGACTTACTATTATGAACTTCATACCTGTTCAGTGGTTGGATTTTAAAAGGTGTTGGCCAAGGAAGGCAACTTTGTTTCTGTCACCAGAATAGTGAAAAAAAATGTTTTAAGTGTTTACATGTAATGGTCTCTTTTCGTTTCACATATCTACTGGGTTATGATTTTAACATGTGTAGTCAACACAGTGGAAGATGTTTTTCTGTCCCTTTACCTTATAACAGAAATGCGAATGTGGCTTTAAAGTAACATGTAAGTATGAATTGATGGGATGTGTGGCTATTATATGGTCCTATGTGATGCTACATCAGGAAGCTAGTCCTCTTCCTGGCACTGAAATTTTAAAAACGAATGCTCAGTATATCCACTATGTGTGGCTTGGTGATGAGCTAGTTCCAATTAATAGCCAGTGCCTAATGGAATCACCAGGGAGAATGTTGAAAGAATAGGACTGGAGTCTTACAAGAAGTCTTCATTGAGGGGCAGTGAGCTTTAGAGGAAGGTCACAGTTTAGAGGACATAGAAGCCTGTGGAGAAAGGACTCTTTCTAGGAAGAGGGTGTATATAAAAAGAACACCTTGGACCTCCTGGTCTGCTAGAAGTGGCTTCCTGATTTGTGTCTCTTACACAGCTGAGTGGATCCTGGAAATGGCTAACTTCATCCATTTTGTATTTTTGTCTTAATAATTCAAAGGTAACCTTCTGTGTCTGCAAATAGTCGGTTGCCATAAAGCACCACTCTGTCTGCTGTAGTTGTAGGATATAAGCAAATAATTTCATATATGTTCCTTTTCCTATAATAGCCTAGTAAACCAGGGTACTAATTTTAAAAGTAAATAAGCTGTGTAGTTTTAGCTTTAGCAGTGAGCTTGATTGCCAGTCATTTTGTAGACAATACCCCACACTCTCAAATCTGAGCTCTTCAAAGGGATGGGATAGTGTTTCACATGGCCCTGACTCCTGAGTTCTAAGTACATACATGTGTTATGTAAATGAGTGGAGGGTTCGTAATTTGAGCTGTTTCAGAAACAAGCTGTCTTCATTGTATTTTTCCTTATTTCTGTTATGCTTTCTACTGTTTCTTTAATATGTCTCTTTAGGTTGTGTTTCAATTGGAATGAAAACATCTCAGTTTAGGTTAACCTAGACTTGACCATTTTTAGGATTATTTGGGGCCTTTTTAAGAAACATACATATCATGTGAAATTTTGGGGTATCTGTACAAGTAATTCTACAGGCATATGTGCACCAGAGGTTACGTGTTGAGTCCTCCACATTAGGAAAAAAGATTAAAAGATGACTGTTTCCACTGTGAATTTATCTTTAGTGTTCTGAAAGATAAAATTTGAGACGCAGAACTTCATTTTCATGAGAGTATCTTGATATATACTTTCCATTTCATCTAATCCGCTCTACTAATTTATATAATTCACCAGTTGGTTGAATAACCTCAAGAGTTGTGCAGTTGCCATGACACCTTAAATTTTAGAAATTTTTCATCATCGCAGAGAGACACCCACTACTCATTTTGTCTCAGTTCGCCTTTGTCCTGTGACCAGTCCCCAGCAACAGACTGTTTAGTCCATGCTCTTTTGCGATGGTCTTTCACTTAGCATGATATTATAAGGAGATATCTATGTTATATCATGCTATGGTACTTCATTTTTAATGCTGGCTAGCCTTCAATTGTATGGGCATATCTCATTTTTTATATCTATTCACCAGTTGGAAATTTGGGTTGTTTTGACTTACTGGCTACTGTGTACAACTACAGGGACTTATTTTGAAAAATGATGTCTTAGTTTCTGTCCTTGGAATACAAGGGAACATGGTTTCAAATATGACATGAGTGTTTAACAGTACATTCCAGGAAGTAAGAAATAGGCAATCAGGTTGAATTTATTGGGAAAACATAAGGCCTGGTACACAGGAGAGACTCCAGCTGGAACACTCAAATCTTTAAGTTATTATGACTCTCTTAGAGGTTATTGAGCTTTTTGCTGACCATAGATAGTGAAACTTTGATATTTTCCTGTATTTGTCTGAAAATTGAAACACACCTTTCCCAATGGTACTATTCCTAGGCACTTGACTAACTCACCTCCAGTCTTAGTTGGCCTTTTGGTTACAGAAGAATAGGCAATACCATGTTTGTCTGGAGTTTCCTTTACCAGCCTTATTTCCACATAATGTGTCTAGGATTTCTTATGACTTCTTTTCTTTTGTTGAACTGATGGTAAACACATTTCTCCTATGGACAATAACGAGTATAATAGACAATGATATCTATAGTACCTAATCATGAATTTTTGAAGAATTTGAGTCAGTAAAGAGAGAAAGTAAAGCCAGTTAGTACTGTCAAGTTCTTTTCTGTTTTTGGTTTTGGTATTTTTTTTCTATTTGAACAAGATATAGATAAATGTGCCAGTTGCATACTCAGAAAATACAGCACATCTACATACATTAACCCAGTCAACTTGACATAAACACTTTATTCTAACAGTAATCTATGGCTATAATCTGACAATTTTGTTACACACCTACTATATTTCATCAAACCCAAGGAGTTCTCAATATAATGCTTTTAACTCAGTAACTTCATTTTTCTCAAGTGCTCATCCCTGATAAACTTTACTAAAGCACAGATGGTGGGAAATGCATAATAATTGCAAAGTTTGGGGGTAGTAACTGCAACATATACAGCAGGCAAATTTAGGAGGCTAAATCACTTTCCTAGCACTATATATTTACATTTCCTCCCAAGCTCATTACATTTTCATAGATTGCTTTCATTTCAGACTCTCTAAGTACTATTTTCTGATAGGAGTTTTCAGCACATCTGAGATTTCAAATAACAAAACCACAAAACAGGGGGGGGGAGAAAGAGAGAGACACACAGAGAGGAGAATATCAGAATAACAGCAGCTGCAACAATAATAATGGTAACCAACATTTGTGGAATACACAGGTGAGCTAAACTTGGTTCTAAGAGTGATTTACATACAGACTATAGACCACTCATACTGGCTCTGCAACCCTCATAATGAGATTAGTGCTTAAGTCAGTCGCTTAATTTCAGCAGGGAGTAAATCAAGGTCCTTTTAGACTCCAAGATTATCTCTCAAATCCTGCTTTAATTCCCTCCCCTGCCAAGGGTGGTGAAAGGCAACAGAAAGGCGAGGTGTCCAAAAGTTATATTGTTCAGATTTTCCCCTGATGTTTTTTTTTCCTTCATTACATGCTTTGACATCTATTTTTAAATGTATATATCATTGAAAATGATGCATTATTCTAAAATCCCAGTAAGAATTAAATTTCTTATATAAGATCTTTACAAGTAGTAAATTTCACTTGGAAAGGGATTGGAATTAAGAACTCTGATTTCTTTAAAGGGGAGACCCTGTTAAGTAAAAAAGGATTAGAAATGAGCCTGGGGATGTCTTCCCATTTTTACTGTTTTGCTCAAGGCATGTCTAAAATATGCACACTCTTATTTCCTACTACATGAGAGTCTCCCTAATTAACATTGGTAAGGCCAAGTCATATGAATATCTTCTTCTGCTTAGTCTAGGGGCAATTTTGACTTGGTGCTTTATAAAGTACTTTGATATAGCTTTAAATAGTTGAATTATGATTGAAAGGTTTATGCAGTTTCCAGTTTTCAAATGCATCACTCTGGCAGAATATTGTATCTTTTTTTAAAAAAGGAACTACTAATTCACTAGGTGTATAGTGACTCTTACTGTTTTATATGATTTGTTACATTTGCTTCAATAAAGATTTTGGTGGATATGGTTTCATTGCTTTTAATATTGTATCCTTTTACATATATACTACATATAGACCCTATGTGTGCTTAGATTTATAAACGGTATAATATAAAAAACTGCTTAAGTATACATTCATCACTGGAAAATTACCTTTATTTCACTTATATAATTATATACCTATATAATTACTCTTAGTAGGGAAATTCTATTTAAAGAGTAGATGACTTATGTTAAATAGAAATTGCAAAGGACTGTTGTGGTTTTTTATCATATGTGCTAGTTAGCATTGCCATAGAGATACTTGTAAACCATTGCTAAAAAGGCCAAGTGCTTTCACATTTCCAGCTAGTAGAGGTGAGGCAATAAGACATGCCAATTTGATTCATCTTTTCTGTCCATTAGGTATTTAGGAAATTTGTTAAAATGTAAATTTGTATCTGGGAAACCATGTTTGTACACTTTATGACAAAATTAATCAGGTACAACTGTGTAGTTGTAGTGTGGCAGGTTGTTTTAGCTCTGTAGAGAATAAGAAATTAATAATGGATGGGAAACTTTTTTTTAGCATGACTGGCTACAAGAAGAAATTGTAGTGACAGAGCCTTGTGCAATGAATTTGAATTAGTGTTCTTTGGGGAGCTACCAGAGAAATACAATTTACAAGATAATCAAGAATGTAAATAGATTCTCTGCGGAGTTATTGTCTGATCCCTGACATATATTCATCTGTATCAAAATTACTCCATGGCTTCATCCTAACAATTAGAGAATCAGTAGGGGTGAGATGTACAGCATGAAGAAACTGTTATGTATCAGTTAGCAATATAAATTAGTGAGCAACTATTAAAATGAGTAGATTGTGTACTTGTGCTAAAGCATTAAAAGAATTCACCCTGGGAGCCAGCACATGTCTATAACCCTAACACTTAGAGGTAGAGGGAGCAGAGTCAGAAGTTTCAGGCCAGTTGGTAATGTACAGCAAAACATTGTCTCAAAAAGAAAAATCCTCTTACCTTAGAACAGTAGTTATATAGTAGTGTCTTATCAGTCATTTTTAGTGATGACCTACTGTACATGCCTTATAAATATTTTATTTAAAAAAATCCAGAGACTGGAATGATGGTTCAGTGATTAAGAGGACTGAGTTCAATTCTCAACACCAATATCAAATGACTTACTACTACCTCTCACTTAACTCCAAGGGATCAAATGTTGTTTTCTGACCTCCACAGGAGCCTGTACTCATGTACATATAGCCCCTCCCCCATAATTAAAAATAAAATAAATCTTAAAGAATTTTAGCATTATAGTATACTTTAAAAGTATATAAATATTTTTAACTATGAGAACATGATATATTGAGCTAAGGACCTTTGTTACCCAACCACTAGCAAAAATAGAACCTAACAACCCTGTGACTATGACTTTATTTATTCTAAAGCATTTGGTAATCCAGACATTGTGGCACATACTTCTAATGCCGAAGACCACGAGTTCCAGGTCAGCCTGGACTGCACATCCAGCTCTCAGTAAGCCTAAACTGCATTACAAAGCCTTATTGTAAAACTAAAACAAAGCAAAGCAAAGCCTAAAACAAAAACATCACTTAATTAAACTCATCTCCATGAGGCTGGAGAGATGGCTCAGGGGTTATGGACACTGGTTGCTCTTCTAGAGGACCTGGGTTCAATTCTCAGTGCCCACATGGTGGCTTACAATCATCTGTAACTCCAGTTCCATGGCATCCAATGCCCTCTTCTGGCCCCTATGTACACCAGACATGCCCATGGTATATAGGTATATATATAGGCAAATACTCATACACATAAATTGAATGTTTTTTAAAAGTCATTTCCAATTCAACCACCTCATATGCGTTAGCACTTCTTGATAAATCTCCTGAACATTTATAAATAAATTAAAAGAGAATTTAGACATAAACAATTTTGCATTTTATTTAGTTGTTAGCCAAGAGACCTACTTTGGTTGAGGGGCTAGCCTGGGCTATGACATGAATTCTAAGGCAGCCATAGCTACAAAAGTGAGATCTTGTAAAAAACAAAACAAAACAAAACAAAAACTGTCCTTGAGCCATGTATAACTTCAGAACTCTTGGCACAGCAAAATATGTTACCTCAAAGCCCCAGGGTGGTTAACCATACAATCAAGTTGCTTACTGAGCTAAGAGCTGTTGTATGTTTATCGAATTTTTATTTAGTGGAAGAATACTTGATTGACTCATGTCACCTTGGAGTAGTGAATACTGAGGGAACCCTGACTATATATCTGCAAAATTTGTATGTCCTAGTCTCTGATTAAGATGAGGTTAGCTCTTGTATTAAAGAATATGCCTTTGTCCCACCATTTATCTAGTGGCAGTTAATATATGAAATGAAAAATAGAAAGACATAGCTGGACTTTAAAACTAGATAAATATCTCTGTGGACCAGAAATGACAAGAAAAGCTAAGCAAATAGTGGAGAGTAATAAGTGAGATGAATTTGTGGTCTTCTGGCTCCTGATATCATAAAACTATTTAAAATTCTCTTTACAAAGTGGGAACCCAGAGCCAAGATTACTGTTTGAAATCAGGGCCCCCCACCAAATACACCAACATATGGATATACATGCACACTTGTACTTGAACATGGACGTTTTGATTGCTGTAATGAACTACAACTTAAATGCAGCCATGAGCCTAATGCATAGACCATGGGACAGTAGAAAAGGGAGTAGGGAGGTGAACAGCACAGCCTTGAAAGCAGTGTCTGCAACAATCTACCTACTGCCTGGTGGTGAGATGTGTGTTGTCTTTGTATCATTCAGTATAGATGCCAAGTGAAGATCTGGTTGTAGACTGAAATGGTGAATGGGAGTATCCAAAAAAACATGAGAGAGAGAGAGAGAGAGAGAGAGAGAGAGAGAGAGAGAGAGAGAGAGAGAGAGAGAGAGAGAGAGAGTTTAGAAGAAGACAACATAAAGAAAAACCTAGACACATCTTTTTCAAGCATGCCTTCAAGCCAGAGTCCAAACAAAGAAACTCGTATACTAACTAACAAAAAGAGAGGCTTGTGTACAACTGGAACCCAGGATCAGTACACTAATGAATATGTCACTAGAAGAGGTAGTCTTGTTTTTCTTGCATGTATATAAGTGTTCCAAATGCATGCCTGGTGGCCATGGAGGCCAAAAGAGAATGTTGGATCCCCTGAAAGTGGGATTAAGAGCAGTTGTTAACCATCATGTGGGCGCTAGGAAACAAATCTGGGTCTCCTGCAACAGCAATCAGTGCTCATAACCACTGAACCATCTCTCTAGCCTCAGAAGTAGTGTGTGTGTGTGTGTGTGTGTGTGTGTGTGTGTGTGTGTGTGTGTGTGTGTGTGTGTGTGTGTAACTTGCAAGGGAGGAAAAGGAAGATTGTTGCTGTGGAATGAGCCCTTCTGAACACATCTTCAGTTTCCTAGAAACATTTAACTGATGGCTTGATAAATGCTCACAAATTGGACTTAATTAATGTGGACAAGTATATACATCTGGTTCAGACCCAGAGGGACAGTGTATCTTGCTGAAAGAAAGTAAACTTAACTTCCAGGAAGCATGTACCACTGTTTTACCAAAGTAGATTGCTATAAAACACACTTCACAGACAGCTCTTGAAGATTGATTGCAATAGGGTCTCAGTCAGTACAGACTGATGATTCCATTCTTATAAATAAAAAAGATCAAACACTGATTTCCTGCATGACTTTAGCTAATTTCCTGAAAAGTTTGTGCTATTTGGTACAAGGTAAATTTAAAACAATAACCAAGCGTATATTAGATCTTGTTTCTGTCTTGTGGAATCCAGCCTTTTGACACTGAATTTTTAGGAAATTATGGCATCTCCTATTCTAATTTGGAGCACAAAACATTTCCCTAATGCTCAAACTCATTCATGAGATTAATTTACTGTCTCATACCATTCAGTGGAAAACCTCCTGCTTATTCACAGCTTGCATCTTTTTATCTTGCCTGATGAAATAATATCTATGAACAGCTGAAATCTTTCATCTTATTTGCTAGTTTTTGTAAGCAGAAGAAATTATCAAGAGTCTCCTCAGTCAAATGCAGAGTATCCTCATTTGTAATTGTATTTTCAGGAAATCCTACAGCATTGGAATATTTCTATGCTATAATATTGTCTGTATTCCTTCAAATGGCAATTGAGTATAGCCAAACTAAGTGCAATAGTTATAAAGGAAAAAAATCAATAACAGTCTAAGTCTTTATACATACAGTTATATAAATCCTCAAAGAAGTAGGTTATAATAGATTCAAAAGGAGAAACAAGCCATTGTATTTCAACATTGCTCTAAGAAATTGATTAGCTCAATAGAATCAGAAATGTAGTAAACTTACAATGTAAACAAAAGTAATGTACTTTATGAATACATACTATCTTTTACAAAGGAACATACATACCTTTTTTGCTGTTGTTTCAAGACAGGACTTCTCTGTGTAACAACCCAGGCTGTCCTGGAATTCACTTTATAGACCAGACTGGCCTCAAACTCACAGAGATATGCCTTCCTTTGCCTCCTGAGTACTGTGATTAAAGGTGTGCACCACCATACCTGGCCTCATAATGCATTTTTAAGTACACATTTAAAAAGTGGTTATGAACTAGAGTTGGATTATATTTGGATTAGTATCATACAGTTATTCTCTGAATAAAATGAAACTGAATTGGAAAGTATACTAAAATGATTAGTAAAGTGGTTAGAAATATAAAAACTACCTCTAAATTTGAATAAGCAACTGAATTAAAGTTTTATATACAAATGTACATATATGTAATTTTGATATACAGAATGGAAAATGTATCTCAAATGTGCTTATTAAAAATAGTAAAAATAAAAAGTAAGCATTATTGTGGCCCACATCTATAATCCAGGCACTAGGAGGAAAAAACAAGAGGATCTCTGTGAATTTGAGACTCTTAAGAGAATTCCAGTCCAGCTAGGGCTACATAGTGAAACCCTGTCTCAAACAACAGCAACAAAATGTGTAAAAAAATCAACAAGAAAAAAAGTGAAATAAACAATACTGTGGGTATAAAATATTGTAGATATAAAACAATAATGAGGAGCTTTACCCCACTGCGGTGTGTGAAAACTCAATTATATGAACACAGTTCTTCCCAGTTTAATATCTAAATTCAATATAATTCAAACCCAAAAATATGATCATGGATTTTCATGAAATATGAAAATTTGATACTAAAATCATACAGAAGATCAAAGAGATTAGAATAACCTAGATAATTTTGAGGAAGAATGGAGGGGAAATGTGAAGCCCTTCCGAACAGCAATTGATGGGAAGCTGTGCTAATCAGTGGAATGGAGTAGACAGCGCAGACCCGCAGCTGTCTATTGATGGACACTTGATGTAGAGCAGTGGCAATGGCAGAGTCAAACACAGTGAGTGGAGTTGCCGTAATGTTTATCAAGGGGAGGAAAGTCAAATCAGATCAGGTGTTCACCTACACATAAAAATGGTAAAAAGTTATATATTTTTAAAGAGCATGCTGTTTATTTTGTGTGTGTGCTGGGGGTACATGTTGCAGCAGCACATACCCGGAGCTCGGAAGACAAATTGTAGAGGTTGGTTCCCTCTACTATTTGACTTCCACTGGTTGAATTCAGGCCTGTTAAGCTATCTCTGTGAACCATGTTTTTTATCTATAATTTTAACTTTTATTGCAAATGAATTGCTTATACAATATATTCTGATCAGAGTTTCTCTAACCCCAAATCCTCCCAGATCCTCCCCACCCACCCAAACCCACACCCTTTCTTTCTCTCATTAGAAAACAAACAGGCAACTAAACACAGACACAGACACAGACACAGACACACACACACACACACACACACACACCAGAATAGGGCAAAACAAACGCACAAGCAGGAAAAAAAAAAAAAAAAACAAAGGAAAAGCACAAGAAACACATACAGACACAGATACAAACACATCCACATACACACAAATTCCATAAAAACACAAAATCAGAAACCATAACATATAAGCAAAAGATCTGTGAGGTTAAAAAAAAAATCCCAAATAAAGCATTCTGAGACAAAAACCTTAAAAAAATACCATTGAGTTCGTTTTGTGTTACACACCTACCCCTGGGCATTGGGCCTGCCTTTAAGTGTGGTTTATAATACCCAGTGCCACTCCATTGGAAAAAATGAGGTTTTTTTCCTTTGTGAACTGTTGTCAATTGGAGATAGCTCCTGGGCTAGGAATTTGTGTCCACTTCCTTCCTCAGTGCTAGACCTTGCTCAGTGCTAGACCCCATCTGGCTTAGACTGTGAAGGCCCTGGGGATGCTGCCACAGTCTCTGGGAGTTCATATGTGTGTTAGTACTGCTGTATCTGGAAGGCACTGTTTCGTTGGTGTCTTCTATTCCCACCAACTCTTACAATCTTCCTGCTTCCTCCTCCACAAAGCTTCCTGAGCTCTTGGGAGAGGGATTTGATGACAATATCCCATTTAAGATTGGGTATTCCAAAGTCTCTTACTTGGTGCACATTGTCTAGTTGTCTCAATATTTGTTCCCATGTACTGGCAAAAGGAGGCTTCTCTGGTGATGGCTGAGTAAGACACTGCTCTACTGATTTAGAAAATATCATTAAGAGTCATTTTATTGCTACTTTCCCTTAGCAGAAAAAAATGTATTTCATTTTCTCATAGGTGCATGGTCTATTTAGTCTTAGGTTCTTGGCCACTTGAGCAGTATCAGGAATGGGTTCCATCTTATGGAATGAGCCTTAAATCATATCAAATAGTGGTTGGATACTCCCATAACTTCTGCGCCATTATTACATCAGTGTATCATGCAGGCAGGTCACTTTTGTCAATCAAAGAGTTTATAGTTGGGTTGGCGTTTACCTCGTTTTCCATCTCAAGACAGGGTTTCTCTGTGAAACAATTCTGGCTGTCCTGGACTTCGTTTTTATAGACCAGGCTGGCCTCAAACTCACAGAGATCCACCTACCTCTGTCTCCTGAGTGCTGGGATTAAAGGCGAGCACTACCACTGCCAGGCTCGGCGTTTACCTTTCTAGTTTGGTAGCATGCAGAGTACCTTTCAGTACCATGAACAATAGGGGTGAAGGCTCTAGGCAGACACCAGTTTGATTCCACTATGTTTAACGAATTATGTAGGTGTTGTCATCAGCAATAGGTCCTGGCTCACAATCTTAAGTTTTAGAATGTAACTGTAAGGAACATTATCTTAAAACAACAACTGTGAAGAAATATGTTGAAATGTATTTTTTTATACTATAGAATGTTCACAAAATTAACTGTACACCAAGATATGGCAAGATGGGCTAGAAAGATGGCTCAGCAGTTAAGAGCATTTGTTTTTGCAGAGGACCCAAGGTGAGCTATTAATACCTGCATGGTGGCTCACAATCATCCAAGAGATACAATACCCTACTTTGACTTCTGCAGGCACCAGGCATGCCTATGGTATATATAATAAGTAAATCGAAAAAATATCATTGCAGGAACTAATGTGTCCTATACATATTAACTTTCAAAGAATAGGCATCTATACTCTATCAAAACTTTAATAAGGAAAAACAATTCACCCAGAAGTCAGATCCTGCCTACAAAGCCTCAAAGCCTGCCCATGTTGACCTAATACCTACAGCCAGGCATTCCCCTTCCTAAAGGTTCCCAAACAGCACCAGCAGCTGAGTACCAAGTGTTCAAACACATGCATATGGGAGACATTTCACGTTTTAATTTCAACTGCCAGTTATGGCAGAAGTTCAACTCATCAGTGATCAGAAGTGTGAAGATTAAAATGCAGCCATCAGCTGGTCCAAAATGTGAATGTCTGCTAACACCAAGTTTTCTATAAGAACGTGGCAAATGGGAAGCTCCACTCACTAGTGCTGAAAGAACAAATTGATAAAACCATTTAGGAAAGTACTTCGGCGATATATGAAGATATTACAAGAACCCCCAAAATCCCACATCAAGATGTATTTTATAGAATCCTTTAACCCAATGTCCAAAGAGACTGCTATAAGGAAATTCATGGTTTGTAATAGTGGAAAACTGAAAACTTGGACATATTCAAGCAACAAGAAAAAACCTTATAGCAGTAAAATAACGAATTATTATGTACCAACATGGATACAGCTGCAAAAAATGATGTTGAAGGCAAAAAGCAACTCAAAATGGTATGTATATTCTTCAGCATAAAGTTCTTAAATGTAAGATTTAAGAACATGCAAAGTAGTGATGCTAGACTGAATTACATGTAGTGACTACTTTTTTTCTAAGTAGAGAACAGGCAATAATAGCATCTTAATTTCAAGGTAACACATGACTACATGCATGGTATAGATGGACATAGGATTCAGTATGGCATTATCTCCTTAGCAGTGATGCTGTGGAGAGAATAGTATGGGGCTGATAAGGTACATTGGGGTAGTTTCAGCTTTGCCTGCTAGATTTAATTTCTTAAAATAGAAATTGGAATGTACAGGACCCTGGATTCTATAACAGCATAACATGCATGCATGCATGCAAAAATTAAAAAAAAATCCCCTAAAACCAAAAAGGTTTTGCAGAAATTATGGCAGGTGTTAAAATTATTAAAGCAGTGTGATGAATGCATGAACTATTCTTTGTGAGTGTGTGTGTGTGTGTGTGTGTGTGTTTGGATATTTCTGTTGACACTTTGATTTTTTTTTAAAGAAAATTGAAGTCTGAATTGAGGCATAAAATTTTAATTTCACATTATAAAGAAATACTTACAAAATGATTAAGTCTTCTGCTGCTTACTTATCTGAACATAGTACCCGTGAGACTATTAGTGTGACATAAAAACTGAAAAACATCTCTCCTCACACACCAGTCGAAAGCTTCCAGTTTTATTTTGTTCCTTTAGCGTCGGTAAGATCATCATCATATAAACCATTCATTAGTGCCTGTCTCTTGCTTGTTCTTGTTCAGTGGTGATCAGATTCATCTGTATGCCAGCTATATGAAAGCTGGTGATGGTATTAATTTTTCTTCCTTTCTTTTCTTTCTTAACCTCTGATATATATAGGAATCTGCAAGCAGAATATGATCGTCTGAAGCAGCAGCATGAGCATAAAGGCCTGTCCCCACTGCCATCTCCTCCTGAGATGATGCCCACCTCTCCCCAGAGTCCCAGGGATGCTGAGCTCATTGCTGAGGCCAAGCTACTGCGTCAACACAAGGGACGCCTGGAAGCCAGGATGCAAATCCTGGAAGACCACAATAAGCAGCTGGAGTCTCAGTTACATAGACTGAGACAGCTCCTGGAGCAAGTAAGGCCACCACCTCTCTAATACTGGCTAGTTACAGACTTTCCCTTCCCTCTTTTAAATAAAACTCAGAGACAGAACTCACATGCTTGTTTTTAAACTTTAAAGTACTTTTCAATATTTATTTGGCATCATTCTATCTTCCAATATGTTTTCGGTTTTGGTTTTGTTTTCTGTTCATTTGTTTTTACCAATTGGAAATGCATCTTATGAGAAGTACGAGAAGATTTCCGTTCATCCTCTGTAAATGAAATTTTGACTGTTTAAAATGAAATTCTCTTCTTTGAAATTAGTTATATTTTGTGGTATGCCTTTGGTTTTTTTTTCCTTCTCCAAATCCCTAACACATAATTTAAAGATTTATACCTCCACTGGGAACATAGAAGGATACAGATACAGCATTAAAACAGAGCCTATCCAGCCAGACTCCAGATTTCCTGAGCATTTAAAATTTTAAAATAATGTTCTTTGTATTGTGGTACTAATATTTCTCAAGAATATAAACACTCCATTACCTTTTGGGGTTTTATATTGGCTCTGTTCTCACTTGGCTTTCTCAATCTTTCAGCCTCTTAATTTGGTGACATATCTTGTCCTACCATATCTACATTTTTTTAAGTGGACACAGTTCAAATGCAAATACATATCCATGGATCGTATCAACAATAAAATATCTCACATTCCCCAATTTCTAGGAGGTTTTTAAGTAGGGATGGTAATAATGTCTGAGTCCTAGGTGTCTATAATATTCCTATTTTTTGACTATGGTGTTCTTATAGTTTTATTGAGTTTATTATGAAAAATAACACTTTTTTATGTTGCATACTTTAGCCCCAGGCTGAGGCCAAGGTGAATGGCACCACGGTGTCCTCTCCTTCTACGTCTCTGCAGAGGTCAGACAGCAGTCAGCCTATGCTGCTCCGCGTGGTTGGCAGTCAAACTTCAGAGTCTATGGGTAAGTAGCAGCTAGTTCCAGAATGAGTTATTCTTAGTGTCTAAGAAAATTAAAATTTCTGTTACCAGTGCAAATCATCAAGTAAATTTTCTAACACCAGTGTCACACACACCTAAGAAGCCAACTTCCCACTTACTCCAGACAAAGCAGAGTGGTACTATAGCTCTTGACAAGGCAAGGCTTGATGGCCAGTTGATATTTATAAAGGATTCCAAAAGTTGGAGTAGAGACCAAATCTATCCTGAAGAAGGAGTAGTATAAATGAAGGTATAAAGGTAAGAGGCTTGGGCCAATGGCAAGAAGCAGCAGTACTGTGATTCACTAAATGGAAAGATAACACTTCCAACAACAGGTAGAGAGAAGTCAGTCTGCAGAGGAATGATAGAGTCACATTAAAGGGGTGCTTAAGTCATTTCATTTCAGGGAGCTTCTGAAAATCACATCACTGGTGAGAATATCTGAAAAGAAAGTTCCTAAAGGATATATTCTGAAACATGAAGCTGCCCAAAGGAAAACTACTAGATGGATACACCAGTTAGGGAGTATTTGTTCAGGCCCAAGATATTTGAGTTCCGAGGGTCCACATTTGAGAGAAATGGAAGGAACCATCTCTGAAACTATTCCATGTAAACAGAGTTTTGAGGACCTAGGGACTGACTGTAAAGTATAAGGGGAAGAAATGAAGAGAAATTTGGTTGTCAATATAGATCAAAGCTTTTTTTTTTCCCTCTCCCCATACTATAGATGGAGTGAAGGGCCTTGGCCATGTTGTGCAAGGACGTTAGGACTTTACCACAGAGCTATACTTCCAACCCCATTATTGTATTGTTTCTAAAAGATATATATTGTTATTTGTGTGTGTATGTGTGTCTGTGTATATATGTATGTTTGTATGGGTGCCTTCAAAGGCCAGAGAGAGCCTTAGATAGAGCTCAAATTATAGGTAGTTGTGAGCCACTTGACATGGTTGCTGAGAACTGAAAATCCAGTCTTCTGCAAGAGCAGCAAACATAACCATTGAGCCATCTTTCTAGTCCCCCAGTAGTATAATGTTTGATTATTTTTGTAATGCATTTGAGAAAATGGCAGACCACTTGAATTAAAATACATGTCCTGGGATTTGACTGCTGAAGGATATGAGATGAGAAATATGTAGCAAAGGTTTCTAGACGCGACGCTTTGGGGAAGACCTTTGTTCTGTTTTCCTTTACGTTGCTATGACAGAAACCATGAGCAAAAACAGTCTAGGGGAGAAACGGCCTTCAGTTTACAGTTTACAGCCCATCATTAAGGGAGGGTAGGGTAAGAACTCAAACAGGAACTTTAAGCAGAATCCACTGAGGGATGCTCTTTCTGGTGCACCAACCCACGCTTAGCTGGCTTTCTTGTAAAGCCCAGGAGACCCTCTGCCCAAAGAATGGTGCTGCCCACAGTAGACTGGGCCCTCTTATATCAATTAACAATTAGCACAAGCCACCACAGACATCTTCACCAGCCAGTCTGTCTGAGCAATCCCTCAACTGAGACTCCTCTTTTAGGTGGCCCTAAGCTGTGTCATGTTGACAGTTAAAGCTAAGTAGGACAACCTCTAGTTGAGTAATTGGAGTGGGAAAGGACTGAGAAGTAGATAAATCTTCAAGGAAGATATGCTAAAAAGGATGAAATCTCAATGAGCCCAGTGGAAATGAAAGTTAATTACAGCTGATTAGATCACAATGAATGCTGACCATTTTCAGAAAAGGGAAGTTGATCAGTGAAAAGGAATGAGAATTGGGGCAAAAAAAAAAGAGAAACTTTTAGAACATTTTCTATTAGCTACTTTTCCCATTGCTGCAACAAATACTTGATAACAGCAGCTTAAGGGTGAAAGGATTTATTTTGGTTCAGTTTGAGTCTATAGCAGTGGGGAAGGTGTGAATGCAGAAGCTCGAGAAAGCTGCTCATGTTACATTCACAGTTGGGAAACAGAGAGAAATGAATGCAGGTGATTAGCTCACATTCCCTTTTCTGCATTCAGACCAGAAACCCAGCCAGTGGAAAGATACCACCTACATTTGGGTCTTCCTGCCTCAATTACCCAGTAAATCTTCCTCACAGACATGTATACATATTTATCGCCTAGATTATTGTTGCTTCTGCCAAATTGGCAATTCACCCTCACAATTCCCAAGTAGGAATGAGGGATCAAGAATTAGATGAATTTCTAGAGGAAATGGTAAGTGTTAGCATGGTCTTCTATCATTCATTCTTCATGGTGAATCTCTGCACAGGACTGGGTTCTAAGAAATCTATAGTTGCTGATGCATACATGATAAAAGAAGAGTTAAAGGAGGAAGCTATGTTCAGTGTCATGAATGGCTATGACAGCACTTGTCAGACAATGTTCATTGTGTTTCCTGTGCTGTTAGACGATCATGTTTCATGAATGCCACCAGTATTTGACCTATTCCTTTCTTTCTTCCTCATTTATGAATGAGTAAGCATGAATCAACCCTATGACTATTTCTCTTTCCCGGATCCTAACCTAATTATCCTTGGGATTCCCACTATTTCCTGGAAGATCTTGATGTAATAAATACCTGTTGCCCCAGATACTCTGGAGCCTGAGGTAGGAGGATCAATTTGAGAAGTGACTGAGCCACACGTGAACCACAGCTTAAAAAACAAACCCACAAGTCAGTATTTATTCACAGAAAGACTTTTTGATTGTTCACACTCCAAGCCCTGTGTAGGAATTCATGCATGAGATAATCTATGGGTTAGACTAAAGCAAGGCAAAGTGCCTAATACAGACAGTAAGGGCAGAAAAATAAGATTGAAGGTATGAATGAGCTATAGTCATTCATTGGAAGGTCAAGAGGTTACAGTAAAGCTGGGTCTCGTGGCTCACACTTATAATCTCAATAGCTGGGAAGCAGAGGCAGGGAGATGGCTGCAAGTTCCAGGCCAGCCAGGTCTACATAGCCTAGGCTAGCCAGGGCTACAGTGAAACATCTCAAAAACTGAGTCGGGTAGGGAAAGAATGAGAACAGATAGATTGTAGTCAGAGGAGTGAGCTTGTGGTAATGAAAGTTGAATAATGTGGTATTAGGAATGAACATGGTTCCAAGCTCTTCCTTCATTTAAGCTCTTAAGGTGTAGGTTCCCACTTGGGTTCTAACAGTGTTACCTGGAGATCACTGGAAAGGTTAGAGTATATATAGTTCATGCTGGGATATGCCCAGAATTGAGCAGTTCATCAGCAGGGTACTCAGACCATTGGAGTGATAATAGATATTCACAGACGTTAAAGAAAGTAGACAAGGGCACAAAGAAGTTAAGTATGCCTGAGGAAAGAAAGCAGTTGAAGAAAATCCAGTGATGTTCAAGAATCTGGAGCAGGGCAGAGGGCATATCCAGGTCCAAAGAAATCAAACCTTATAGGAAAGCCAGGGTTCAGTTGCTCTCAAACAGAAGAAGATAAGTTTGATGTGTTTTCCTGACTTTACTACACCTCAGTGATTTAGGACCATCTCTGTCAGAGTCTCTTTTTGCATATGACATCTGAATACAACTAATGGGTTGTGGGAAGTGTAAATGATAGCATCGAGCATGAGAAAAAAATACAGAACACCTTTGAGAAGTCAATAAATTCTGAAAACAAATGAGCTTTAGTATCTCTGTTTCAGGATTTTCCTTTTTGAAGGAATGCATGAGAAATTAAATCACATATTTTAGCATTGAGCCTCAGAACTCTGGATGCTTAGAAGCATTAATTATTTAGCTTGTCAACACCTAAGAGGCAGTATGCCTGTTAAAGCACTCAAATTCAAGTACATAGCAGGCTGTGTGGTACGGATGATTTGTAGGATCAGGAGTGTTATGGCTCGGAACTGAATACTAATATAGAAATGCTATATGCCAACACCTGAATTAGAGTAAGAGGTAATTTGCCTATATAAAGTTGATAGGATATGTTGGAACATTTGTTTTCTGAAAGAAAAGTCTGAATTCAAAGGTGCTGTTTTTTGTTGTTTTTGCTGTTGGGTTTGTTTTTGGTGTGTGTGTGTGTGTGTGTGTGTGTGTGTGTGTGTGTGTGTGTGTGTGTTTATTGAACTGTGTCAGCCAACTTTAATAAAGAGGACTAGGGCAACTTTTATATTTTTGGTTTTAAGCCTAGCCTTTTATAGCTGAGCCATCTCTCCATCCCAGGGGAATTTTTTAAATGATGGTCTCAAATGTTTAAATAACTGTGATATGTGTTCTTGAACTGTGAACTTTCGAGATGTGTTAAGAATGATATTGGCTAAGTTATATTCTAAAGTATTCTTTAAATACTCAGCCCCAATGATTTTCTTTCAAGTGAAGTATGGGAGAAGTCATAACAACTGATCTGTCTAAAGAATTCAACTACAGTTGGCCCTCCAAATTTGAAAGTTCCATATCATGGATTTAACCAAGCAAATGTAGAAATATTTGGAGGGGCATGTCCATTTGTAAAGAAAAATAGAAATTTTGGGGTCATTTCCTTAATTAAATGATAATAATATAACAGTCAGTTACACAGCATTTACATCATATTATATGTTTATAAGTAATGTAGAGGTGATTTAAAATATATGGGAAGATGCATGTTTGTGTCTATGAAAGTACTTTATATAAGAGACTTTATCATTCATGAATCTGGTGGCTAGAGGATCCTGTCATCACCCTACCCCAGATACAGAGGGACCACTGTACCTCTTTAGAGCATAAAATCCTTATCACTAAAAAGTCTTTTTGCATTGTATGTATTCTATACAGTTGTTACTGGGAGATTGTGCTAATAGAATTTTCATTTTATTGGAAGAAACAAAGAAATATAAATTTACAAAACTAGCTTTTTTACATTCCTGACCTCTGTATACTCATGTGTGTGCCTTCCTAACAATTAAATTCTTCATATCAAATAACTCCTTACTTTCTCAAACTTACTCTGCCTAAAGTGGTTTCTGCTTTGCTTATTTGAAATTTCTTCTAACATTTCACAAGCACTTAAAAATAGTTTTGTTATTAATATTAGAGATTTATATGTTATTTTTTCCTGTTTTTTTATTTAAGAAAAACTCCAAATTTATAGCAAAATTGCAATTAATTCAACATTTTGCCACAGTTATTATATATCTACTTATTTATGTATCCTTATACTAATGTTTTGTTTATATTGACATCTACTTATGTATATCTCTAAGATGACATACTCTCCATATATTCATATTTTGTGTGCATATTCAACATACTTAAATTGTTTTTTGGTTTATTTTATTGTACTGACCCATTTAGCATCTGTTTCACACAAAATAACATTTTACCCAAAAGACTTGAAAATATGTCTTTCAAGATGAAAGATAATTTCTTACATAACCAATATAGAATTATTACTCGAGAAATAAACTTTAGGGCCAGTACTGTAAATCACTGGTAGAATTTTTTCTGGTATATATAAGATCCAGAACTCAATGTGGAGTACCACTAAATCAAATCAAGAGACTGTTGCTATGTACTCTGCAACTTCAATTGTGATACCTTCAATTCTGCCAATAACATTCTCTGTAGCTTTCATTATTATTATTATTATTATTATTATTTAAGGATCCAATGAATGGCCATGCTTTCCATGTCATTGACAAGTCTCTGTAGTGTCCTTCAGTCTCAAACACTTTCCAGGCATCTTTACATGTTTCGAGACCAAGTGTTTGTTCCTTAATTGGGATCTGCCTGCTTGTTTCCTTATGAGTATGTTGCTGCTAAATATTTGACGTGTAGTTACCATGCTTTTCCTCTTTCCCTCTTTTCCTCAATTCAGCCTTTTGTCATCTTCTACCTGAACACATATACATACTGTCTTGATTGATTTCTCTCTCTTTGGCCTCTCTTTCCAAGCCATCTTCCATATGTTTCCTATTACTTTGCAGCTATGCAGGTTATATAACACTATTCCTAGCCTGAGGCCTGATTTGCCTATTGAATCAATTCTAAAATCTTTAGCCTAGAAACAGTGTTTTTACTAACCTGAAATAGATTATCCTCTTTGCACACAGTGGATGTTCTTTTGTAACTGCATCATATATGGTTTTGTCGTGCATTATATCATATAATTTATTCTATGTTACAGAAATTATTAGCATTTCTTTCCTCCTCCTAGAATACCCTATAAATTAAACTCCTTAAAGATAGTTCCAATTTCTTGATCTTTTTCTTTCCCAACTGATTATTGTCAGTGCAACAAACCTGCAGTAAAGTGCTTTCTGACTTACTCTTTTGGAAATCAGCATAAGATTATCTATCTATCTATCTATCTATCTATCTATCTATCTATCTATGTATCTATCGTGTGTGTGTGTGTGTGTGTGTGTGTGTGTGTGTGTGTGCGCGCGCGCGCGCGCGTGCGCGCGCGCGCGCGCGTGCGCGCGCCATTGTATTAGTTAGGATTTCTATTGCTGTGAAGAAACACTAAAACCATGGCAACTATTACAAAGGAAAACATTTATCTGGGGCTGGCTTACAGTTCAGCAGTTTAGTCCATCATGGCAGCAAGCATGGCAGCACACAGAAGTTTACCATCATGCTGGCGGCACACAGGCAGACATGGTGCTGAGAAGTAGCTGAGACTTCTGCATCTGGACTGCATGCACCAGGAAGAGACAGTGAGCCACTGGGCCTGACTTGAGCTTCTGAAACCTCAAAGCCACCCTCAGTGACACACTTCCTCCAAGTTCACATCTACTCCAACAAGGCCACATCTCCTAATAGTGCCACTCCCTATGAGCCTATGGGGGCCATTTTCATTCAAACTACTACAACTGTATGCATGTCTGCTGTCCTCGGAGCCTAAAAGAGAGTGTTGAGTTCCCTGGAACTGGAGTTATGGACAATTGTGAGCCATCATTTGGGTGCTAAGAACCAGACCTAGGTCCTTTGGAAAAGCACTCATTGCTTTTAACTGCCAATCCATCTCTCCAGCCCCAAGCATAATACGTTTTTGTGTAGACAGGGAAGAATTGCATATATTTAAGACATTTTAATTTGAGTATCTTTATCATACTTTAAAGCTGACCAACTAATAATCAACATCATCCTTTCATACCATAATTTACTAAAGAAGGTCTACATAACATATATAAAACTGAAAACAGCTGTTATTAATTAGGATATGAAAACACAATTGGTCCTAAATATAAAGTATTAGATACATCATTATACTTTTACTATTGAAAAACTATAGAGAACTAAGAAAGATGAGACATAAGTAGAATAATAACACATGAAATTGAAAAGGAGATAAAATCCCTCTGCAACATGGTGGGAATATTCTTTTTTTAAAAAAATATGTACAACAATGCAAGTTGCAGGTTAAGTATCGCTATATCTTGATCGTTTTAAACAGAAGTAAATAAGAGAAAGATTTTGTGTTACAGAACCCCTCTCACTAGATCAATTTCGAAAAACAAGTTACGTTTCCTAAGTGGATCAGTGCTACAAATGTATTCAGTGTCTAGTCATGGCATGTTGAGTGTATGTGCTCACATGTATCCTCTTTTATAGGAAAAAGTAGTTTTCTAAGACATGGTGCCATATTTAAAAAGAAAAAAATTTGCCTGAATACAGGCCAAAATTATAGAATTAAGGATTCTTACATTTATTCTGCATAGGCTGAATATGTTCTGGCTAAAACAATATTTGTTTTTCAACAAGCAAACCCACTATCAGCCTTGGGAATTAGAAACAGGATATGAGTCAGGTAGGATATCATCCATTCTAGAAAGTTTGAAGTCAGCATATTTTTCAGAAGACTCAAAAGTGTTGGCATGGAAAGCCATGCCATTTCTGTGTTCTTAGGTTAAACCAAGTTATCTCAATTATTTTCCTCATTTTGCCAGTGATTAGAGGAAACTATTTTATTATACCACATCAAGGTTCCACTTCACTATGACCATGTCTTTTGTATTTTAAACCATTACCTTTCAATATTTTTAGTCATTTCTAAACATTAACTTTAAAATAAAGCTGGAGAAAATGTTAATGACCCAAAATTACTTTGTAGGCATGTTTATGAAAGTCAGTGCGGAGTAGAATCAAGTTGACCAGCTAATGTTAAGGAATTGGCATGGATTCCCTTAACCACTAGCATTATATTGTTTGAGCAGGCAATAGTCAGTGAAGTGGGGATAATAAGAGGCAAAATTCCAAGTGGGCACAATTGACACTCAATGTGCTTTTTCTTAGCAATAAATGAAGAAAAATGTTATTTAGCAAGCTTGTCATGAATTATAATTAGAACCTTCTGGGGTTGCCTTTTGTATTGTAGCTGCGTAGTGTATTATTAGGCAAATGGTAAATATTGGTATCTTACTGTTCTGACTAATGAAAACAAAGTGTGTCAGTTATTTTTTAAACTTTTACTTTAAAATCGATATGAATTTACCGTTATTTATGAGGTCCAGTATTAAAATTCAGTTCACATATGTAACGTGTAATGATCAAGTTGTGAAATTGGCACTTATATATCCTTAAATCTTATTCTTATGGGTTGAAAACCAGTGAGTTATTCCAAGTAGCCACAAAATTTTCAAATTGAGCATTTCTCATTCATATCCGTTAGTAGGTTCAAGTTGTGTAAGAGCTCAGCTGAACCTCACCCCTGGTTGTGAGTTGAGTTCATGAAATGTTCACATCGTCTCTCATCCTCCATGTGTCAGCAGGCTATCTGAACTATGTGTTTCTTCTAGCACATAAACACAAGAAGGCAAATGAAACAACTCATAAGCAATATAAGCTTCTCAGCATATCACATCTGTGAACATTTCCTTCACCATAACAGGTCATATAATCAAGTGTACATTCTTGGACCATGAAAGAGACCCGCCTCCCCAGCCTTTGATTACTCTGTGTATACTTGTACCCGTCTTGTCCTATGAGCAAACCAACCATGCTGACTGGCCAGCAGCTTCGTAGTTGCTCCTCCTTTGTCTATTGCTCTATTTTCTCATATATCTGCACGGTTCATACCTTCAAGTCTTTGGCTCAGTTGCATCTGACCCTTTTCTGAGTGTTCATCACTCCTTTACACACCTACATAGTTAATGAGTGCCTCTAAAAGAGGGCACTGAATCCCCTGAAGCTGGAGTTGTAGGTGGTTGTGAGCTACGAACATGGGTGCCTTGAACTGAAAAAAAACGAGAAGCATTCTTAACTGCTGAACCATCTCTCCAACCCCTTGAATGTTTTTTAGAAAGGCATTAAAAAAGAAACCTGTCCAATATCTAAAAACACAATTCTAGTACTTTATTCTTAAAATATTTATAAGCATATATTAATTGTATAATGATAGGGTTTTTATGACTTTTTATATATGAATAAATATTTTGATCATATCCGTTATCACTCTTGTATCTCTTTCTCCCTCCTGCTCTTCCTCTTTCCAGTCAGTGGTGTTACATTCAGATTTCATTTAACTGTTTCAATTTTTCAGTATAATCTGATAGAGACTATATTAGGTGCTAAGAATTCTTCAGTTAGCCTACTTACTTTTTCTCCTGCATATATGTGATGGATCTGATTTCAGTTCTTACAAAGAGGTGAGTTAAGCCATCTTGAGAAATCTGGAGAATGTTAAAAAAAAATCTGAGGTAACAGAATATACTGGTTTATGTATAACTAAGAATGTGTCAGGTGTTCTAAAAATATTAAAATGATTATTAGATCAACATCTGAGTGCATGCAAACCCCAATATGTCCAAAAATGTTTAAATGGATACAATTATCACTGTCACAAAAGCTTACTATTAAAAACAAGCCAATTTTACATTTGAACTTAGATACTCTTTTTTGAGACAGGTGATAGTTTATCTGTAAGGATGAACTTAGCTGACACCATTAGCTTATACCTTACAGTTTGATTCTTGAAGTCATTCAAGAACACTACTGCCAGTCACATCATTGAACTGTACCTGGGTCTTAACACAGCACAATGAAGTTCCTAGAACTCAGATATGATGTAATTAAACTGTCAGATATATTCAATGCTGAATGTTTCTGCTCGTTCTGATTTAATCTGTAAGACATACTGTCATGATCATGGACTTGCTGCCGTTGAAAATGCCTCACCTTTCCCATTTCAACAAAAATTTGCATCAGTAATGGAGCAAAAAGATGTAATTGGCCCTGCTATTGGTCAGGGTTGTGTTTCTTCTAGTAATATTTTATTCACCCCAGCTTCACCAGATAGTAGGCATTTTAAAATGCAATAATAAGTGAACTAGAAATACTAAATGCCATTTTTTTCTGAAGATAGAAAGTTAAAAGTACGTGTGCATGTGTATGTCTATGTATATGTTCACACATGTGCATGTATGCAGAGAGAAGATTGTAAGGAAGAGGAATCCAGTATCTTGTTTTACGGCTTTGTGACCTTCATTCTTCACTGCATCTTTTCTGTGCTTAGGATTTCAAAGAGGTTTGCTCTGGCATGAGACTCACAGAATCAGAGGCTTTTTATCCACCCCAGTGTCTTAGCCCTTCATTCTAGGAATGACATGCAGACTCATGTCCACCTAGACTACAATTTTGTCTTAGCAAATGATCTTTCTGCTTGTGCTTTAAAAATATTGTTGAAAATACAGGAAAGACTACAGGATTAGAATCTTAGCTGAAAATCCAAGTGTGGCATAGACCAAAGGAAATGAAAAGAATATGTAAATCATTTAATCACTACCTCCCTAGTCATTTCCAAGTCACATGTGAACCTGAGCTGTCCTTAAGCCCCTTCATTATTTCTGACTTGCTTGAACAAGGCCTCGCTTTCAATGGATGTAACGATGTACTTAACAAACAGAGCTTTAAAAAGAAGTATTTTCATGATTGGGAGTTGATTATCATGAAAAACAACTTTCAAAGAACCTTCAGAATTCAAATTAGTTTGGTTTGCACCTAAGAAAATTTCTCATTACTTAAGATCTTATTTGAGTAGAGACACTGATCCACACACTATCTACAATGAATTCCCAATTCAAAAATGATAATGCAGTTCCAGGTAACAAGGAGTAAAGGGCATAATGTTTCAGTGTTCTCTGTCTATTGTCCTTAGAATACTAATGTTAGTATTTAGTAGTTCTGGTACAGTGGGTTTTTTCCTTTTTATTACATTTGTTTTTAGTGCTACTTTTGTTTTGTTTTTGTTGTTGTTAAATGTAAAAGACTGAAAACACCAGTTTCTCTATCTCTTTCTCTTATTATCATTATGGAGTAATTTCAATCTGCTGCATTCTTATTTTTCTGTTGTGCTGAGGAAGCATACTTCAAGTGTGTAATAATAATTGTTTTATTTTTTAGAAGTTTCACATTTGTTAATAGGCTTCAAGAAAAGGTGTTTTATTGACTTTATGTTAACTAATAAGAATAGACACAGTTTTCCTCTCAAAGAATAATAGCATGGGTAAATTACCTTGTGGATTTCCACACACTCAGGAAGTTGTCCCTAATTATCAAGCCTGAGGAGTTGTTTGAGGATTTTTTTAATTATTTATGAGCAAGTAAAATGAACTTGCAGTCGTTTGTAGACTACTACTATGGCCCTTTCCTATGTTTGCGTTTGACAGGAGTATGATGGTTATTCCTTGTTTTTCTTTCACTAAGGTGAGGAAGATCTTCTGAGTCCTCCCCAGGATACAAGCACAGGATTAGAAGAGGTCATGGAGCAACTCAACAACTCCTTCCCTAGTTCAAGAGGTAAGGACCTCTATCTACAAGGGACTCAGAGCTTGCCTTTCCCTTCCATTCTAACTGATAGGTTTGTGGCCATTGAAAGCCAACATGTGCTGGCAGAATGCCAATTTGGGTTCAACAATGAAATTTTATTTTTAGTATAGATTTCTAGCTTGGTATATTTTGAGTTCAAATACCTGTGTGAATAAATGATTTCTAGAAGTAAGAATTCCACCTTGAACTTATAAAGTCTTTTACATGGTTCACATGTTTGTTTGAAGAGCTAATTATGTGGTACCTTTTATTTAAGAGCAGTTACTATATGGCTTTCACAGATAAGAAAATTACTACTGTGTGCTGCCTTTGCCAGGGATGTAAGTGCAACAGTGAGGCCTAGAAAATATCTAGTAAGTGATCGTGATGGGGGTTCTGGCTGACAATCTGATGCCCTTTGTGTTTGAAAATTGTGTCATACCCCATCATTTCAATACAGGGATAATTACATCTCCATAGGTAAGGTTATCAGGTTTTTACTTCCTTGCAAAAAAGGCATTCTTTTTCTCTATCACAATGACCTTGTACATGTTTGCACCCCACACAAAGCAGGACTTAAGCACACAAAATTTCCCCACCAGCCTGTATTAGCCACAAATGGCTTACTTCATCCAAAGAGATATTTTACTGCTCTTGTTATGGTTTATTACCTGAGAGAGTCACTGAACCACCCCCCATCAACCTATAAAAAACAGTTAAGGTCACCTGTGAGCTGACAAAAAGAAAGCCAAGAGAAGCAGAAAGGAGGAAAGAGAAAGCCTTGTGGCCAGTGATTGGCACCCCTAATGGGCAGCCTAGGAAGGGAATGGTGGTGGAAAATCTGAGCCTTTTGTTCGTCTCCATAAGGGCAATAAAGAGGGTGGTTTGAGTAGTGTGTTTTTCCTATCTTTTTGTTCAGTGTCTGTTAGCAATGGCCATTTCCTAGCTATTTGATGTGTGAGTGAACGTTGTGCAGTGCACATTAAAAGCAATAATGTTCTGGTAGAGCGTTGCTAAGGAACCATCAAGGAAGCTAATTTTAAATGTCTCTACTAGCCATCTTTCACTGCTGAGCACCACTGTTAGATTTTTAACAAATAAAACTCATACCTGTCTTCCACTAACCCCTTGCCCCATCCCCATCCTAACTCTATTAGGTATCTCCTCTTCTTAGATTTCATTATTTAGAAAGAGAAGACTATATACCAGCTTGGTAGAAATAAAAATGCTTTCCCCCTTGTTATCCTCACTTTGTCCTTCCAGATTTTACTAGTGCCTACTATGTAGCAGAGAAAGTATTAGGAATACAAAGAAAGAATATGTTCTTGGCTTTCAAAGAACTCTTGATTCCGTGGGAATGTAGTATTCCAAAGAAATTCAGAACTTGATGCATTAATACAATTTTTATAATAGAGAGATATTTTCCATGATTGAAGCAGTATGTGTGTTAGGAAGGACATAGACTTCTGTAGAGGCTTCTTCTTCTTCTTCTTCTTCTTCTTCTTCTTCTTCTTCTTCTTCTTCTTCTTCTTCTTCTTCTTCTTCTTCTTCTTCTTCTTCTTCAAGGTAGCTAGACGCTTCAGGGATATAGGTATCTACCACACATTTCATTACCCATTTACCTTTTCTTAAACGTCATAGACATGTGTTTCATCCCAGCCTCTTGAACTGGTAACCCATTTCCCTGCTCTGTGAGAGGTTGCGAGCTGCTCTGTTTGTAGCCTGAAGCACACCTAAGCAACAGGAATATAGCAGAGAAGACTCAACCTCAAGACTTCTGTCCCAAGTCCTCTCGGGTTAGCTTGAAAAGGAAATCCTTTGTATTGTTTAGCTGCACCCCACTTCTAGAGTCCTGACAGGTGAACTAAGTGTGGAAAGAGCCTCCTGAGACATTAAGCATCTACCTTCCCTACTATAGTGTTTACAGTTCACACGCCTAATGTGACATTTATGAGTGTGGTTTGGGTTTGCTTGTTTGGGACCCTGGGAAGCTCTGTTTCAGGCACCTAGATAATATTATTAAATTAGTACTTAAGGAAGAGTATGATATCCTAAATGCTGACTTGAGTGCTCTAATACGGGAGAAAGAAGCCTTATCTATAATTTGTTCCATTGACTAATTTTTTATTTAATCATTGTCGGTTGCCTTGAAAATTAATTCATTCTTGAAAAGCAAACAAAAAACCCTACATTATAAGAGGGTAAATGCTAAAGTCTCAGAGTATTGAAACAGACGTGTGTGTGTGTGTGTGTGTGTGTGTGTGTGTGTGTGTGTGTGTGTGTTTAGTATGAATATATATATATGCCTATGCCTGGAGGCCAGATGCTGGCATCGAGTCTCTCCCTCTATCTCTTTACATTTTAGTTTTTTAGACAGGTTCTTTCTCTGAAGTGGGCTCAGTTTTAGCTAGACTAGCTGGCAAGCAAGCCCCCAGGTCCACCTGTCTACCCTGCCTCCCTCAGTACTAGGGTTATAGGTGCTTACAACTATACCCAGCTTTTATATGGGTACTAGGTACCCAAACTCAGGTCTTCACTTAGCAAGCATTGTACTCACTGAACTGTCTCCCCAGCCCTTTGGCTAGGTTTTCTGTGACACTATGATCTTAGTATTTTTTTGTTTCCCTCCTGGTAACTTGAGCATTATTATAATGGTTGGAATAGTTTATTTGTAACTAAAAAATTTATAACTGGAAAAGCAGTATTATGCACGCATGCATGTGTGTGTGTTTGTGTGTATGTGTACACTTATGCTTGTGTTTGGTTTGGTGTGTAAATAGAGACAACTGAATTAGGCAGAGACAGCTTACCATTTAATGCCTATGTTACGTTGATATTAAGAAGAAGTTCCTGAGCATCTTAAATCTTGGAATTAAAAAGACTCTCCCAATGGAAAAGCTTCATAAAGTCATACAAGCATGTTTGATATTCTGAACAGTGGCCATCAACCTGGTTTAACTATGTATTATGTATGTTTTTATCACAAACTAGGGTACCAAAATAAAGTAGATTGCATATGTGCTTTTATACACATACATAGATGTATATACTTGCAACAGTTTTACAACACACATTTATAATCACATGTATATACAAATATCAGAAAAACAATGTGAAGCAGTACTTCCTATACTACATGTCACATCTGATGTTTCTGTTTAATTTGCTCAGGAATAAAATGTTGGTTATAACCTGCTAAATTGATTTACTGATCCAGGGTTCAAAAGTTTTCTTATCTACCTTGTCTCAGGTTTCCTTGCCCATGTATGTATCTTTCAAAAAATAATTTAAATTTTTTACCATGCAAGTTTTTCCCAAGACTGGGCTAATGTCGTAGAGGACTTACTGGTCTTATTCTGATTCTTCTGTCCATGTTCCTAGAATTATATTACCAAAAACAAATGGAGATCTTGGTTGCTACAGCTGTTTCAGTAACTCAAAACAGATGTCAGAGCCAGAGGTCTGACATTTAGTGGAAATGTGTTATTAGAAACCATCTCATGGTTTGTTTTACCCTGCTAGTTAATTTCCAACAAAGGAAAAGCTTTATTGTAGAAAGAAATTAAAATTGTCGTAAATATAGAGAGTAAACTGATACTGTATGCCTTGAATTTACAACATCTATGCTATTGCTTGCCACACTTGTGACTTAAACCTGGGCCTAAGGGTATCTAATCTTCAGCTTTCATTTCCAGAGTGCTTAGAAGCACAAAGAAGTTAGGTTCCTTGTTCATAGCCATTCAGCAAATTAAATTAGGCCTCTGATATTATCTCTGTTTTTGCTCAACTGTTAATAAAGAGAGTATGTTGCTCCACTTAGTCCTAAGCCATGGTCATCTCTAGTTTGAATATTGGGCAATATAACTGCAGCATACCCAAGAAGTGGAAGTGTGCACATTTGACTTTATAATTTTATCTTTCCTAGTTAATCTTTAGGAATAGTTCGTTGTTCATAATTGGGTGCTCAGTGTACATTAGCCAATTTCTGTCTGATCTATTTATCTATCTATGATCTACCCCTCTTTAAGTTTGTGTAAACATTGAATTATAGCATAATAGACACTATCTACTGTCCAGCACTTACTGAATCGCCACCATTATTGCATAGAAACACTATGGGAGTAGTGCAAGCAATACATATGATTTAAGATTAAGCACTTTAAGCAATTTGTGTCCATGTGTTTCTGATCCTTTAGTGGTCTAGAAATGTAGATTTCTATATACAAGTGTGCATATTAATGAAAGAAATGCTTTTCTATTGATGGGGCATTGGACTTCCTAAAATGAGATGCTCTTTTATACCGATTAATAAATAATATTGTACAAGACAAGCTTAGTGCATAAGATAATTAAGAAAATAGTCCTGCTTGAGGATTTCTTCTACCTCTGAAATTTGTTTATTGATCTATTCCACAGAATTTTATCACTAACAGCCCAATGGTATCCTTTTCCCTTTTATACCACTGCTGCCCAAATAAGATCACATATATTCTTCCAAATGCGCCACATTACCAACCTAGCAAACAGCTTTGTAGAACTTGTTATATTTTCATATACAGATCTCCTTACATGGCTCTTTTGTGAAGTAGAAATATATATATATATATATATATATATATATATATATATATATGTGTGTGTGTGTGTGTGTGTGTGTGTGTGTGTGTGTGTGTGTATAAACAAAGGCAAGGCTCAAGATGTAGCTCATTGCTGAAGTACATGCTTAGCATGAACAAGGCCCCAACATCAAAATAGATGGATGGATGGATAGATAGATAGATAGATAGATAGATAGATAGATAGATAGATAGATAATAAATGAAAGTAGGCATGGTCTGGATAAATAGCTTAGCAGTTAAGAGCATTGGCTTTTTTCCCAAAGAACCTAGAATTGATTCCCAGCACCTATATGGTGACTGACAACCATCTCTAACTCCAGTTTCAGGGGTATCCAGTGCCCTCTTCTGGACTCCATGAGCGTGAGACAGGCATGTAGTACACAGACATACATGCAGGAAAAATGCCTATACACATAAAATAAAATGTTTTTTTTTTAATCAGGCAGAAGAATAATGTACCCCCCACCCCCTGCAAGTGACGTTGTTTCCTATACAAGTCCACAAAGGGTATAGTAAATTATCCACTTATACTGCAGGCCAATAAGCTACAGTTTGGGGACCTTGTCTGGCCCCCTACTGTTTGTAGAAATGAAAGTTATTGGGACATAGCCACACCCATTCATTTACATAGTCCTTGGTTGCCCTAAAAGCAGAGTAGTTGTGAACAAGTTCAATAGTTCCTACAGTGACTGTGTGGCTTATAAACGCTAAAGTGTTTACCACCTGGTCCTTTGCAGAGAAGGTTTGCTCAGCCCTGCTTTACACTTTTATTTTGTGTCCATTCGGACTCATGTATACATCCACAAGCCTCAGGGAAGATTAGCTTTCAGCTCAGCAAAGTTGTGGAGATGAATTGCTGTATGCATTTCTATCTGTACACCAGAGAGCCTGTATGTTCAGCATTTAAAGTATAGCCATTTGAATCACGTTCGAATAGTAATAAAATAGAAACCCAAAAATGGTTATCAACCTTGAATCCTAACCTTTAGCATTTTTTAAACCACCGAGGACCTAAGAAATCTGAAGGCAAAGGCACCTAGAAAACAATAATTTCTCCCAATTCTTTCTCTGAAACCACAGTAATCTCAAATTCTTGTCGCCTCAGGAAAGCAGACTTCTCCAGACCTGAGCAAGCCCCTGATTTATACCTAGGAGCACCCCAGCACACTTCCCTTTCCCTTGATTCATTTCCTGATAACATACCACATTGTCAGATGTACACCCAAACAGAAGATGTAAGGAAACTTTCTGAAAGACACATTTATGAAATAAAATATTCAAATGGATAGTTACATTTACTTATTGCTCCAGAACATTTTAAAATGTTGTAACCAAGTAGTTTGTATTTTTTCAGTGAGGAACTATCTTTAGTACACTGGAAAATATTGAATTTAGATGTAGAAAAGGGACCTTTTCTTTTGTAGACTATTTGTGAGCCTATGGGTAACCAAGTGACAAGAGACAATTTGGAGAGAAATTAAGATGACATAAAATATGCCTTCTGAAAAGTACCCAGGACAGATCAAATACCAGTTACTGCACTGGTTTCAGCAATAACCAGTTGACAGTGACCTGAATGTAGCTCAATATAGAATTAATAAAGATCTACAATCTTGGTTATTCAAGAAATCACATTCTGAATATAAAGCATCATTTTCTCACAACACTGTCATTGCTAAAGTTAAAAATAAACAAAGTTACAGGCCAGAACAAAGTGTCAGCTCTTAGAACCCAACCTCTAAAGCAATGATTCTCTACCTGTGGTTCATGATCACTTCCAGGTCACATATCAGATATTTACATTACAATTCATAACAGTAGCAAAATTACAGGTATGAAGTAGCAACAAAATAATTTTACAGTTGGGGGTCACCACGACATGAGGGCCTGTATTAAAGGGTCACAGCATTAGGAAGGTTGAGAACCATTGTTCTGAAGGCTAGCACTCATTACCAGGTTACTTGTAACACAGAAAAGACTCTTGGCCATGACCTTGCTGATACCATAAAGTTCTAGTTTGCATCTCTCTTGTGGTGATAAAACACTGACCAAAAGCAACTTGGATGAGGAAAGGGTTTATTTTATCTTACACTTCAGAGTCTAACATCCAAGGATGCCAACACAGAAATCTGGAGGCAGGAACTGAAGCAGAAACTATGGAGAAACACTGTTCAATGGCTTTCTACCAAGCTCACATTCACCTACTATGTATCTTATGTACCCCAGGCTCACCTGCCCTGGGATGGTACCACCCACAGTGAGTTGGGACCACCTACATCAGTTATCAGTCAATAAATGCCCCATAAACCTGCTGGCAAGCCAGCCTTATGGTGATTCCTCTTAAAAGGTATTTCAAGTTGACAATCAACACTGAGTCAACTTTATCAACACTGATAAAATATCAGTAGCATCTAGGTATAGTACAAAAAACTGAGGACAGAGTGGTGGCTGAGCTGTGGGCCCTCTCCTTCATAAGCCCACAGCCTTGTAAGAGAGAATTAATTCTGCCACCAGGCACCAGAGCTCTGAACTATAGAGATTCTTTTTCAATTTTTTAAAAGAAAAATCTTGTCAAAGAGTTCAAAAGAAAGAGTAGTCTGTACTAAGTTTATTTGAGCTACAAAGTATGAAATGATGTCCACCTCCTTCTTTCGGTCATCTATGTGAGTTTGCTTCTGGTAACACTCACTGCTGAGGAGCTTGTACACATTTTTCTCTCTTGCCCCTGTCTTGAGGAACAGCCTGAATGTATAGTTTTACATGGTCAAATTTCAGTTACTACAATCCCAAGAAATCTCTGACCCCCTTAGTAAAATTCAGAAGGAAGAGAAGGAGTGAGGGAAGAAATGTCACACTTGGAAAACCTTTACACATACATCAAACATTTGGAGCCTTAAATGTGAGTTATAAAGGGTCCCCTTTGCAGCTCCATATCTACATCCTGGAGTAGTGTTTCTGAAATTGCTTTGAAGAGTTCGAGTTTTGGAGCCATTGAGAATGGGAGCCACTGAGCACGGTGAGTTGGGGAGAAAGATAATGTTGGATAGGAGCTTTCATAACTGTTGGTTTTATCACCTCAAAATGTGGAAATTTTATGTAAGACTGTGTGAAGAATTGTCCCATAGCTAAAATAAAAAAACACTGGCTTTTTTAACATCCTGGAGACGTGAAATGGCTTGTCCAATTATAAACATTATCATAGAATAGTTTCTTATCAGACTCTCTTTTCAAAACAGTAGACTTAATTGTATGCAGGCAGGGGTTTACAAAACAAGAACAGTCTTTAGCTATTGATTCTAAATATTCCTGATACTTGTTGAATTCAAAGGAAGAGAATGAACACTGATTCTTAGATCTCATTTTGTTGTTTGTTCTTTAGTGGGACTTACCCATTTCTCGCTTCTTTTCTTTCTGTTCTTCGCCACCTGACCCTATCATGGACATGCTCAGCTTCAAGGAGATAGAACAAATTATTCCTAAGAATATAGAGCCCATGTCCTCTGTGGGGCTCTGCTTTGACACACAGTCAACAACTTTTGATGTTTTAATGCATTGATTGGTCAAGTCAAATGTGAAGAGATTATGAGATGGTTGAATACCAAGCTTGAGATTCTATTATAGTTGCCCTTGAAAATAATGCCTTCATTTGTCAAATTTCTATTCTGTGTGATTTTCATCTAGTTTAATGTGTGAAATTTATAGATACTATAAATGATGTCTTTTGGGTCCTGTTATCTGTTTACACTGATTTTAAGTGTACACAAAGGTTATTTGACTGGATGTGTCCGTGGAATTTTTGTTTCTGTTTCCTTTTTTTTTCTAGAAGGGAATAGATGAATTGTCACCTTACTATCTCTTTGGTAAAAGAAGCAAATTGGTATGAAACTGTATATTTATGCGTGTTTTATTTTTCCTTTCTGATATCTCTGCCTCTTCCTCTCTCTATTATTAAAGGAAGAAATGCCCCTGGAAAGCCAATGAGAGAGGTTAGTGAGACTTGGGCTCACAGCCATGGCTTCTGTCTGTCACATTCTGCTTTCTGTGTCTGGCCTTTGTGTAAGAATTGTGTGTGTGCACGCGCATGTGTGTATTATACATCCTGTCATCATCTGAACATGGAGTTGCCTCTTCACTTCCAGCTCATGAGGAATGTTCCCCCAAATGTTCATTGTTGTCATCTCCATGACAATAGCAGGGTTTAGGGGGAACAACAGACTCTCAAACATGGCAATCCTTTCTAGTCCCGAAGTTGGAACCTTTCGGTTCATATCTTATGCCATCTGCAACACAAACAGAGTCTTCAAAATAAGTTTTACCTTGAACGTGATTGATAAGTAATAAAGCATCCTTCTACTTCCAGGACCTAAGCATTATCTGCCAGGGTCTTTGGGGTTTTTTGGTTTGGGTTTTGGTTTCTTGGGTTTTTTTTTTTTTTTTGAAACAGGGTTTCTCTGTGTAGGTTTGGAACCTTTCCTGGAACTCACTCTGTAGACCAGGCTGGCCTCAAACTCACAGAGATCCGCCTGGCTCTGCCTCCCGAGTGCTGGGATTAAAGGCATGTATCACCACCACCCGGCAGGTCTTTCTTCTGAGATGACCTCCTTTTAGTTTGTTTTTGTTTGATTGCTTTTTTCTCTTTCCCTCGTTTCTATACTCCTTCATTTCCATTTTAGCTAAGGTTTTTTTTTTTTCAGCATTTATTGTGTGCCAAGCACTGTTGTAGACATTTGCCATTTTTTTATTTGCATCATATAATCTTCATGGCAAACATAAGAGGTAGGTATTCTTCTGAACTCAATTTTTCATGCATAAAGTATCTGAATCAAGGAGTGGGTAAGCCAAGTGTCCAGGGCGGTAGAGCCAACGGTGGAGGCCAGGAAGCCTGCCTTCAATACCACAGTCTTAGCAACACTGATTGAAAAGCTTATATCATCTCAACATGCCCTTTAGAAGACTCTTTTTACTAGTCATTTGGAACCAAAGAGAATAGTAACCAATTAGGTTAAAAAAAATGAATGTTAGAGTTTTGATGAGTTTTTTTAATGCCCCTTTAAGGATTGGAATGAGTAGGGTGCACCATTAATACTGAATATACTTTGGTTTTTATAATGAAAGCTGCTTCTTAATCCTGTGCTATTATCCATATACTGACTTACCTACTCAAGTGACTGCTGGGTGACAGAGTGTTAACTGTCAGCCCAAGTGGAATAAGATTGACCTACCCAAGAGTTTAATGTGAAGGAAGGGAGCAGGCAAGCGCTCTCAAGAGATGCCACTGGCATGCGCTGTTCTGAGAGATAAACTGGATAGTTAGAATGTTCTTACATATGATCTGGATCCTTAGCACAGACATGGACAAGTAGCCACTGGTACATTTAAACATAAGTAGTCATGGAGCTGGAGAGATGGCTCAGTAGTTAAATACACATATTGCTCTTACAGAACACCTGAGTTCAGTTCCCAGTACCCATATTGAGAGGTTCACAAGCACCTGTAACTCCATCCCCAGGGGACCCAATGGGCCTCTGTGGACATGTGCACATACCTGCCTCACAAGTACTCATAGTTGAAAACAGAAAACAATATAAATCTTCTTTAAAACCTAAGTAATCATACTAGAAATTCTGCCAAGACCATGCTATGCAATTATAATAAATTTAATGATTCTTGGTGTGTCTACACTGATGGCCCTTCAAAGGATGGAAGTTCCAGGGAGGGAATAGTAGCTTGAAGGAGAAATTAAGAACATTTGAATCAATAATGCATTGAATGCTCCTAGCTCATGGACTTAGTATGTGTCACATTTTTGTTGATTTTAATAGTAAGTGCCCACCTTAAATTTTCACATTATTTGTGGAAAAGAAATGCATAATAATTTTGAGACCCCTGAACATGTTTTATCCATGAAAAAAATATTTTTATAGTCCATCAGATTGAATTGAATCAGTGACCTGAGATTCCAAATAGTCACATTAGTTCCCAGATGTCACAGAATCACAACCATTATGATGTTGATAAGGCTATGAAAATAACCTAAACTCATAGTAAGCCAAAATTTTTTCAGAGATGAAATTATGGAGAGGAAAAGATAAGCCTATTTCGCCACAGTATTCTGGATTTGCTTTGGCCAATTGAATGCTAACCATTTGTTTGGGAATTGAATTTCAAAAAAAAAAAAAAAATAGAGTGCCAGATTGCTATTGAGGTCTTGGATCTTTGCCAGAAAGTCTCATTTCCAATCACTGTGGAAAACAACTCCCTTAGGCAGCGGTGGCATGTGAGACTAAATGTGTTGCAGTGAGTGCCAACTTGGAAAAACATAAAACTGTCCTAATGATCGGCTCATGGTGCCTTTGTGTTCAATAATCCTTGCTTAAGAATGGATTAAATTAATACTTTCTATAGACACATTTTTGTGTCAAGTTGTTCCCAAAGCCCATTGCTATTTCTTGAATCCTGGCTCCTTTTTGACCTCTTGTGTTTATAGTATGATATTTGAATATTATTTTTAGATTTTGTCAGATAAATGTAATGACCTCACTAATGCCCTGCCTTACACCAAAGGATAATAGAACCATGTTGCATACAAATCTATATCCTCTATCCCTGTTTTACCTCTCTAATGGATGGAAGTTTAATTTTCAGGGCAGTATTTTATCAAAGATAATGAATTTGGTTTTATTTTGTTTGTTTTCTGTATCCAATAAAAACATCCATAAAATTAGAATCATTATTCTGGTAAAATGGGTATTTATAAATTATATTACCAAACATGTAATGTAGATATAGCAAGCCACCTCTACAAGTTTTTATTTTATATAGCATAAGGATGATCATAAAGTCTCTTATCAACATTGAACAGTCTAAACAGGTTAACACCACCACCATTTTGTGCTAATGTGTGTAGTATATTAACAATAATGAACCTGTCTTTCTGCTGGCAAAGTTTTGAATAGCAGATGCCCACTATAATTAGTACTTAAAGACAGTCAAGAGTTTTTTCCACATAGTAACTGAACACCATTTTAAAGACTCCAAGTACTCCTTGGGAATATGTTCTATTAGTACATTTATTTATTTCACTATCTTTTGAACTGCAGTATATAACCCCTAGCCAACAGTCCTAAAAGGTTAGTTTTGATTATCCATAAATTGATAGGAAAATCCAAGGTATTCCCTGTTCTGTTTATATTTTAAAATATATGATCTATCTATTAGGTAGTATGCTAGGGTCGGATATGGCTCCTAAAATATGAGTAGAATTATATTCACCGCCAGGTTAGAAAGATATTTTTACTGGCTTTGTTAAGGTTGCAGCATGAGTAATTGCACAGACTCCCCAGGGTTACTGTACAGTGCAAAGCAGATAAGGAGGACTCCCTCCAGCCTATGACTATCACTTGAATATTCAAATTCTGCGATCCACAGAACAGCAAGGGGCTCCACTATGGCTCCTGAGATTTTGCTTTTATTTTTCGTTTGTTGGTTGTTCTTTAAAGACAGGATCTCATGATGTAACCCACACTGGCCTTGAATTTGACATCCTCTTCCTTGAGTACTGGGATTATAGGCGGGCCCTAGTATACCTGGCTTTCCTATGCTATTTTATATATTGATACATATATATGCTTCCAGGTTTTGTTTTTAACTACCAGAACATTGACCCCCTTTATGAATAGTACATATGCTCTGTTAAACATTTTTATATTTGAAATCTCAACCAAAATCCAAAGTAATTTTTAAGCACAATTAGCTCTCGATAAAATTCGCTGCACTAATAAAATTCAAAGAGATTTACAAACTTACATACCTTAATATAAATGCCTGAGTGGCATTAAACATTTAATAAATCTTGAATTGATCTGGTGCCATCACTGTGTAAGTGCTTGCCCATGAATCCTCTTCTATTTCTCCCACATTTTGTTTTAAAAAGGTGTGTATCTATTGAAAGAAATATTAAAACAGAATACATGCTCTGTTCTGTCTTTAATTTTTATTGGGATTTTAGCAATTCTGAGACTTGTTAAGTTGATACATGGTGAGGTAGTAATGGCCTAATAAAGCATCTCATTTCCAAAGGCAGTACTTGAAAAAGAGAATGACTTAACAAGGTTGAAGAATTAAAATTAGACTCATAAAATATGGGACATGTACAAAAAAAGAGAGCTGTAAAGTACATCTCAGATTATCTTATTCTAGATGTTAGTTTTTCTAGAGTACCCACAGACATTATACTCTTGATTCCATGTTGGGGGATTAATGCCAGGTCATGCCACATTATTATGAAAAGGTTGTTTTGATAGTTAACCCTCATTTAGTGGACAAGCAAAGATGGATTCTCAGGATCCCCAAATCTTTGTACTACATGTAGGTCATATTATAATTAGACTGCAGAGTAATTTGGAATGTAAAGTGGTTTTTATTCTGAAGCTTTCTAATTCAAATGTGAATGGTGTACCAAAAGGTCAAATCAAGAGTTTATTTTTCAACCCAAGTAAAAGCAAAAAGAAAATGGTCATATCCACCATAGTAGAGCTATTCTTCACAGCTTGAAGCAGGCAGCCAGTAAATGAAGGTTCCGTGTGGTTGTCAGGGTGGCTGTGGTGGTAATGGTGATTGTAGTAGGGGAGGTAGTAGTGGTTTGATAATAACAATGTAGTATAGACAACAAAGTAAATATAATTATAGTAAAGACAACAAAGGGAGAAAGATGTATCCCATTACAAAGTTTTCTTGGTGATGAGAGCCTTGTGTTTGTCTATCGAGTTCCTTTGAGATGTATTGGGAAGTTGAATATAGCGTTTCACATTTTTTTCCATCAAATGACACCAGTAGGCTGATTCAGCATTAAGCTGATACTAACACCATGTAACGCTTCATTAACAAGGCTTTGCTTCTTCCTGGAGATGGATTAAAAACGGAACTGTGTTGTATATAACTTCAATGCAGCTTCTGTGTTGTCTTTACCCTGAAATGGGAATAACTCCCCATAGTGGTAATCAGGGGATCAATATCTGCACACTTTGTAAAGTCTTTTTTTCTCTTTGTTTTCCAGGACACAATGTAGGAAGCCTTTTCCACATGGCAGATGATTTGGGCAAAGCGATGGAGTCCTTAGTTTCAGTCATGACAGATGAAGAAGGAGCAGAATAAATGTTTTACAACTCCTGATTCCCGCATGGTTTTTATAATATTCGTACAACAAAGAGGATTAGACAGTAAGAGTTTACAAGAAATAAAATCTATATTTTTGTGAAGGGTAGTGGTACTATACTGTAGATTTCAGTAGTTTCTAAGTCTGTTATTGTTTTGTTAACAATGGCAGGTTTTACACGTCTATGCAATTGTACAAAAAAAGTTAAAAGAAAACTACATGTAAAATCTTGATAGCTAAACAACTTGCCATTTCTTTATATGGAACGCATTTTGGGTTGTTTAAAAATTTATAACAGTTATAAAGAAAGATTGTAAACTAAAGTGTGCTTTATAAAAAAAAAAGTTGTTTATAAAACCCCTATACACACACACACACACATGCACGCGCGTGCGCGCGCGCGCGCGCACACACACACACACACACACACACACACACATACTGAGGCAGCACATTGTTTTGCATTATTTTAGCGTGGTATTCATATGGAATTCATGACTTCTTTTCTTTTCTTGCATATTAAAGATAGGACTTCCTCTAACACCACCAAATGACTGCTTCACATTGCTCTTTTGAGAATTGTTGACTGAGTGGAGCTGGCTATGGGCTTTAACTTTATACATCTATATGTCTACAAGTATATAAATACTATAGGTGTATAGATAAATAGATATGAAATTCTTCTTCAAATGTTCTTGCCACTTTCTAATGGAAATAAATTGCTTCTAGTCATCTGGACTTATCTGCTTGGGCAAGAGTGAATTATCCCTGGAGCCTGAGGCCAGGAGAATAATACCATACTAAAATATTGTCTAGGGCTCCAGATGTTTCTAGTTTTAAACTTTCCACTGACAACTAGAACTTGGAATTTTTTTAAGGATCATGTGAATGAATACACAGGACTTACTATATCAAAGTAATCTGTTGGTTGATATATTCAGCTTCCTGCGGCTGGCTATGCCATGGTTTAGATTTAATGATGTTTCTGCAAAAGAGCATCAGAAGGCATTTTTCACTCCTGGGCAAAAGAGGAAGATGGTAGGGGCTGAGGGCTGTGACTCCCCAGTCAGTCCCTGTGAGGGGAGCAGCTACTCTGTAAAAGAGTGGGTGAATATTCACAACTATACATACAAACATCTCTATAATCACAACTAAAATGTTCTGCCCTCTTCTTACACTCGAAGTAAAGTGGGCAGATTTGTTGTTGTTGTTGCTGTTGTTGCTGTTGATTTTTAGATTTTAGATTTGGTTTTTTCATTGTGATGAGTTTGTTTTAATGCTGCAAGATTTAAGATTATTGGTAAGAAAGTAACCCGATCACTTTGTGACCCTGGTGAATATCAATCCAGAAGCCCATGAACTGCATTTGTCTGCTTTGCATTCGTTTTCCGGCAAGTAATTCCATACAGGATTGTGAGTGGGAAGGCACAACAATTGGAAGGTTTCAAGACCAAAAGAAAAGCCTCTCCAAACCCTTTGGTCAATTTGACAGGCTAAATTATAAACAAATGCAGATCATTGCAAAAGAGGAGAAAAGGTGAAGGTGAAAGCTGAGGATTGGTAGGAAAAGCTTTACTTACTCTTTCATGTCACTGTGTTACAGTATCACTTCAAAATCATTCTGTTTCGTAGAAATCACTGTCCTATTATTTTGAAAATCTGTTACCTCTAACATCCAGTGTAATTAACTTTTAGAGAGTGGATTTTGTCCATTATTACTTGTAATTATAACATCAAACACAGCTTCTCATGCTATTTCTACCTCACTTTGGTTTTGGGGTGTTCCTGGTAATTGTGCACACCTGATTTCACAGCTTCACCACTTGTCTGTTTTGTGGATACCAGTCTCCTTTTTTCTTTTATAATTTCCAAAAGAAAACCCAAAGCTCTAAGGTTAAAAAAATTGAGATTTGGTTTTAGTCTTGCATTATTTTTCTCTTTTATGTGATGCTGGACATTTTCTTTACCCAAGGGTTTGTTTTAACTAAAATTTCAAACAAAGGGTTACTTTACATCCTACTAAGAAGTTTTAAGTTTCATTCTAAAATCAGAGGTAGATAGAGTGCATAATTTTGTTTTAATCTTTTTGTTTTATCTTTTAGATATTAGTTCTAGAGTGAATCTGTCAAAATATTTGAATAAAAACTGAGAGCTTTATTGCAGAGTTTAAGCATAATTTGGACATCATTTCATGTTCTTTATAACCACCAAGTATTAAACTGTAAATCATAATCAATGTAACTGAAGCATAAACATCACATGGCATGTATCATCATTGTTTCCAGGTACTGGATTCTTACTTGAGTATCATAATATATTGTGTTTTAACACCAACACTGTAACATTTACTAATTATTTTTTTAAACTTCAGTTTTACTTCATTTTCACAACATATCAGACTTCACCAAATATATGCCTTACTATTGTATTATATTACTGCTTTACTGTGTATCTCAATAAAGCACGCAGTTATGTTACAAAAAACTGTTGGTTGGACTGTAGTAGTTTGATTTTTCTTTTTATATACTTCAATTCTCTTTTTGCACTTTTTTTTTCTTTTGAGGTGGGGGGAATCTCACTGTATTGCCTGGACTGGCCTTGAACTCCTGGGTTCAAGTGATCCATCCTGCCTAAGCCTCTGAAACTGCTGGAACTACAAGCTCATGCCCTGATTTATTTTATTTTTAAACATATAACACATCAATGTGTTCAAAAATTTAAGAATATATGCATACTATATATACATACTACATACATGTATATGACATAAATAGAATCTACGTTTAACTACATACATGTGTGTCAATTACATAAAAGCACAAGAGGGACTATTTTGGGGGGATCATTCAGGGGAGATGATAGATGAGTAAAGGTAGTGAGAAGGAATTTGAGCAAGGTGCAATGATAATGTATGTATGACAGTCTCCTAGGATTTCTATTGCTGTGAAGACCATGACCGTGGCAACTCTTCTAAAGGAAACCATCTCATTGGGGTGGCTTACATTTTCAGAGGTTTAGTCCATTATCATCATGGTGGAACATGGTGTCATGCAGGCAGATGTGGTGCTGGAGAAGGAGTTGAGAATTCTACATCTTGATCCAAAGGCAACAGGAAGTAAACTGAGACACTAGGCATGGCTTGAGCATATATGAGACCTCAAAGCCTGCCTCCACAATGACACACTTCCTCCAAAAAGACCATAGCTATAACAAATCCAGATCTTCCAATAGTGCCACCCCCATGAGCTTATGGGAGCAATTACATTGAAACTACTACAGATAGTGTCATGATGAAAGCCATTATTTTATACACTAAAAAATTCATTAAAAATCTAGGCACAGTGGTGCAGACCTATAATATTAGCCCTCAAGATGCAGAGGCAGGAGGATCCCCTTAATGTCAAGGCCAAGCAAATCTATGAAAGGAGTCTCAGGCTAGCCAATGCCACACAGTGAGATCCTATCTCAAAAAAAAAAAAAAAAAAAAAAAAAAAAAAAAAAAAAAAAAAAAAAAAACTCAAACTGATAGCAAAACATGTTTTTGTCTGCGGTGTGTGTGTGTGTGTGTGTGTGTGTGTGTGTGTGTGTACTTGGTGTATGTGCTGTGTGTTTATTTGACGTACGGGTGTTATGGTGCTTGTATGATTGTCCAAGGACAACAATGTGTGTCAGTCCTCATCTTTCCCCTTACATGAGACAGGATCTTTGTTTTTCACCACCTCAGATACCAGGCAAGGTGGCTTGCAAGCTTCTCGGGGTTCTCCTGCCTCAGCCTTCCATCTCACCATAGGAAACTTAGAATTACAGGTCTGGAACACCTACACCAGGCTTTACATGTGTTCTGGGTTAGGTAATCATACTTGCATAGCAAGTACTTTACCTACTGGGCCATCACCTCACCCCCTTGAAATATTTCCATTTCAGTGGGTTAAAGGCTTTCTCATTCTCTTCAAGGCCATATTCTCATTTGTGTAAACTATTTATTCAAGGTGTTCTTGGAGCATATGTAGGTTTTTAAGTCTTTGCCACTGAAAGTGATAAACAATATTATGCATGTCCTTGCATCATTCCACTTGTAAACAAATGTATCCATAGTTCTCATTTGTAGGAAAGAAATGGCAGGATCAAAAAGTAAACCCTTGTGTTTTTGTAACTTTGAAGACAGGTTTTGTGCAGTGACAGTCAGAGTGACCATTTCAGTTTTTCTAAGTTTGTTTTAGTTATAACCAGTATTAAACCAGCTTGGAATTTGCCCCTTGCTCCTCAAGAGAATCTCATCATTTCTATATTGTTACTTGAACAGGACCTCTGGGTGTGTGAACAGTAGGTGAGGGGCCATAGATGATGTCTCAAAGTTCTTAGGAGGTTTCCGCAAACATGGTCATGGCTACTACTAGACTAAGACCTCCTCCTCATCTCTGTCCTGCTGTGCTGCTTATTCTAGCAATGAAGATGACAGGGGGATGAATAACAATGCAACTCCTTGAGAAAGAGGTTACTTTGGTCTCCCATCAGTCTTGGTAGTACGATCCCCAATAGGGGTCAGATGCTTGTGGGCAATAGAATAAAAGGGACAGCCTATTTCAACGAACTGAAATTAATAAGAAAATCTGCAACTCAAGAGTGACATAGGGTGGCAACTCTGATGGGAATCACTTGCTACCTTGTGGTGGGGTGTGGAGTGATGATGAGAGTCACACCCACCTGAGTGACTGCTGCATTGAAAGAGTATAGAGAAGGCCACATACCAAGAATAATTGTTAGCCTATTTGAGTAAATGATGCATCCTTCCTCCACTATCCAGATTTGCCTTTTCCACACTGCTCAAGACTGGCTGTTAATAACTGAGGCCGCTTCAATCCGTTGCCATGTCTGAAACAACCGTGTGGATGACTCTAAGGAACACAATTGGTTTTCCATTCTCTTCTTTGCACATGCTGAAGGGGACAGATTTAATAAAGTTACAAATTAAAACGGATCAAGCTGGCACAGATCGTGCACCAGCAAGCAAAATGTGTGTCTGGAGGAAAGCACCAAGACTAATGCACATGTTCTGTGGAACTGTGATGGGATTTCCCTGTGTTTGTAATGCTCTAATGGTGGAATGAATGCAAAGGCAGGCGCTTGCACACGTGGAAAGATTTTGCCTTCAGAGTAAGTGGAGGAAGGAATTCAAAATTTTCCTGCAGTAGCAAAACCATGGGAGTAGAAACCACAAACACATTCAATGCCCTTTGCATTTCAAGGTGTTGCTAATGCATAGACTGATAACATGACACATCCCAGACAACCCATAACAAATACAATACCTATTATGAATATAGAAGCTTGAGATATCGGAGAGTAGATTTTACATACAGAAAAGATTATAGTAACTCTCAAAGCCCAAACTTTATACACACATGAATATTTTAAATGTATTTGGGTAAATATTTAGCTCTTCTGTTCAACGTTATTTTAAAATAATTTGAACTTAAGAAAAATGGATACAACAGTACCAAGTACCTTCATGCATCCTTTAATTAGATTAATCAATTGTTTACAGTTGCCTTGTGTACTTACTTTATGATTCTTTTGATGAATAGATGAGAACGTGCACATGCACAAAACATTTTGAGATACCTACAACTGATTGAAAAAGGGCCCCTTTATACTTAAACACTTCTTTTCCATGTTCTAAAAGGTAGGACATTCTGTTGCATAAGTGCAGTACACTCATTAAAATAAAGACAAACAAATTTATTTTTAAAATAAAGACATTTAATATCACATACAATGCTATCATTGACTTCCCTTTTTATGTCTAAATGTCACTTTTGTTCAAATCTGTTATTGTTGTATATTTTTCCCTGGCTTAGGAGCTACTCCACAATTTCATGACATTTCGGTGCCATGTCTCTTTAATCTCCTTTGATCTGGAATAGTTGCTCTGTCTTCCCTGCTTTAAAGACCTTGACATTTTTATAAGCACAAGCTAGTTACTCTAGTATGTACCTCATTTTGTGCTTGCCGATGTGTCCTCAGGATTAGATTCAGGGCATGCATTTTTGGCAGGAACACTGCCCAAGTGATATCACCTCACCATCTCATACTAGGAGGCAGGTAACACTCGTCTATCCTAGATTAGGTGTTCACTTTGATATCTTAGGTAAGGTGGGGTCTGCGAGAATTCACCACTTGCTATACATGTTAAAACATTATTTTCTTAAATGTGTAGGTTCAACATATAAATCTTATTTTCCATGTATAAATATAGACAGTTTTTATAAAGTACCTTTCTGTGGCTAGACATAAACAAAGTGAGAAATCTAAATTCTTGTGTTCAAATGTGCATTGTACATTGAATGTGCTTTATTTTTAAGCCTCTAAATGTCTGACAGGAAAATCTTACACCACCAACCAAATTAGCACCCAATTCAAGTGAATAGAAAGAAATTTGTAGTTCATTTAAGTTCTCTGAATGTTCCCGTGCTACATAGTCTGTGGTCTGAGTCCAGTTTTTTTTTATATCATTCATCCTAAGAGCACACATATGGTGACACATATCACAGAAATTAAAACCCAAAGCTTATCTAATTTGGTAATGTGCAAAGTTACTCAAATACTTCTCTTCAAGCAAACATAAGTGACTCATCAATTAAACAAAAACATATTAAAAGCCTCAAATGGAGGTAGGGATGTGTCTGCATGCTAGAGCACTTGCCTAACATGGCTGAGTTTCTGGGTTCTATCATTTCCCTGTAAAACAATAAAAATAAACCTATATATTGGGTTTCCTCTGACAGCTCTTGGTATCTTTCTAAAATTCCCTAGGCTTCCAAGATGTATTTAGTATGGGAGGGTTTCCCAATAGTGCTATCACTGTGCATCCACATGGTCCCAAGTAGGCACCAAGGACTGCTGAAATCTAATCTCACATTGTTGAGAGCAGCCAACTAAGGCCTATCACCTCGAACCTCCTGAAGTTAAGCAAAGATATAATACAGTGACTCAATTTCTCTGTGTGCCATGATGCATAAACCCTTGGGCACTACCACGCTATGGGAATACTTTTATCATCACAAGGGTTGAGGTTACTAGTGCAATTCCTATCTATGTAAAAACTGAACATCCTACACATGTTATTGACATCAAAATCTCATCGTAGGCTATAGGAGGACAATGACAACTCCTTTTTAAAGGGAATGTGACAATTGTCAGCTCAAAACCTTTACTCCACATATAACTCATACCCTGCCCTGTGTTCTTGGGTTCAATTAGCCCCTTTCCCTGTGTGGGCCCCCATAGCCATAGTTTGACCTGTTGTCTTGACATCATTGTTTATTAATACCACCCTTCCCCTCTTCACAAAATAGTCCAGGTGAGTAAGCATCATCTTTCTAACGTAGTATTTCTACATAGAGTTATTATTCATATTTGGGTTGGTGTAGTTCATTATGTACAACCATTCATCACTTTGTAGTTTTCCCAGCCATTGTGATAACAAAACAGCCTCAACATAGTTCCAAGTACTTCCTAAGGAAGCACCAGAAAGTTATTCATTCTCTTCACTGCCTGAGCACAGGCTGTGTGTGTTCTTTTCACAGTTTCTTTAACTGGCAGGGGCCAGTCCTTAGCAATATTTTTAATGGCATTAGTTCTTGCATATACTTCCTAATTTGTCCAGCTTCTAGTCACTTCTCTAAATCAATTCAATGTCTCTATCCTAGATGAAAATGCTGAACATATGATAAGAGCTAGTAAATTAGAAGATATGTTTGCCAGAGAGGAGAAAGACATTATCCCAATTCACTTGCAATTCATAGTGCGTTTTCAACTTGCAGACGCTTGTAGTCCATACTGAAACATCCTGACCACACCATGTCTTGGCTTCAGGCCATCCACACTTCATCTATCTGGGATAGAGGGTGCTGAAGGCACACAGCTGTGTTTCTCTCAGGTACGTACTTGCCTTCGGACACAGAATTCCATGACTAAGGTAATTCCTCTCACAGAGGAAGACCTGGGGCCAGTGACTGGTTGATGCAGGCAAACAGAAACCCAGTTCTCTTGCCTCAATGTGGGAACAACTCAGAAGGCCATCTTAGTTTAAAAGTACGTGTAGAACCCATTGGAGCCTTAGCTTCAATCACAACACAGTTCAGCTGATTGACTACCCCAACTACCCTCTTTCACTCCCCTGGGTTAGATCTGTCATGAGAAGCTTGCAGGGAGTGAACTGCTGCAGTGTGCTTCCCCTGTAGAGCATGCTCCCTCTTAGAGACTAGTGCCAAGAAAGCTTAGTCTAAATCTTTTTATCATACTAATGGAAATCAGAGTAAGAAAACTTGCTCTTTTGACCTGAGAGCCATTTACGCTTTGTATGATGGTGACTCTGGGATTTATACCTATAAACTCCAGACCTGTAGGCCCAGAGGCCTTCTCTTGTTTTCAAGTAGAGATCTCATTGTCCTTTTCTAACTTGTCCTAAGACCAAGCTCCCATTCTAGCCACTGTTGTTAGTATGCCACAATCTAAAAAGCTGTCTCCCCAAGCTGTTATGGGAACTCCATCCTTCCAGTTGCTCAGCCCTCCACCTTGAAACATCTTTTCATTCTATTTTGTTCATATGTACAATCAGTCCATTGGCAAAGACTACTTGTTCTTATTTCAAAAACCTGTCTGGTATTTGTCTCCTTCTTCTGTCTATACTTTTAATGCTCTGGTCTCTAACAGCTAACCCATGCTGCCATATCACCATACTAGCCTTTACTCTCTCAACTTCCACCTTTCTTCCTTTTAGACTATCCTCAAGACAAAAGTTAGGGTTATCATGTTAAGGCACAATCAGATCTTGCCATCCATTTCCGGGCTTAAAAATAACCAGTGGGTTTCCCAAGTAAAAGTCAAAAGTCCTGTAAGTTTACAAGGACCTACATCATCCAGCCTGCACTTCTCTGTCTTTATGCCTATCCCTTCCCCTCTTCTTCACTCTGTTCCATCCTTCTGTTACTTTCTCAACAACCAGACAAATATAGCCTCAAAGCATTTATGCTTGCTGTTTTCTCTGCCCAATATTCTCTAAAGCAGTGGCATGTCCTTTTGATTTCCCAATTCCTTGAAGTTGTTACCAAAAGAGTACCGTCTCAGTCAGATCTATGCTAGCCATTATTCGGAACTGAAACCCCAAACCATTATCTTTCCCTTTTATTTTTTTACTTCACATTTACTACCAGCTGACAGACTGATTTTTTTAGTCATATATTTTATGTGTCATCCCCTCTCTCAAAAAGAATGCAAAGTTTTGTAAGGCTAGGGATTTGATAGGATTTTTTTCACAATACTATCTCAAAGTACCTATAACTCTGAGCACAAAGAACATGTGCATAGTGACTAACTAAAGTAGGAAGGAGTCTGTAAAATACACAGGAATAACGATATTTAGGGGTTCTATACATCAACTCCTCTTTCTTGCACATTATTCATGTAGTTTTTATGGGTGGTGTTCAAAGCTCATGGATGAAAATGACAGCCAAGGGACATTCCATCAAAGAATCAGAGACACGAGTGCTTGGAAATAAGATCCTTAAGAAATTTATAAATAGGAGAACAGAATTTTCATACATAAGGAAAAAAGTCAGACAGATTATTTAGCATCTTTCATTGAATGAGATGACCAGCTGCTTTCCATCTCTACAGAAAAGAACTGAAGAAAAATAAGAGCTTGAAGAATTTGAGTGGCTGAAAAGATGGTTCACCAGTAAAGAGTGAATATTGCTGTCACAGATGACTCAAGCTCAGTTCCCAGAACCCACATCCAAGTTCTCCTTGCATACTCTTCCTATTTTGTCCAGCCTCTAGTCAATTCTCTAAAATGACTTTATGTCTCTATCCTAGCTAAAAAGAATAGATTTTGAAATGAGAACCAGCTGCTTACCTATAACTCCAGCTCCAGTGACTATGCCACCCTCTTCTGGCCTCCAAGGGCCTCATATAGTGCCCCACACACATACACATGGTTTAAAAATAAAAATAAATCTTTTATAAAAAAATGGATAATAGAAAAAGAGAAACTTAATGACAACTACCATGGATAAATATAGTGGCGTGGTGGTTTGAATGAAAATGCCCCCTATAGACTCATGTATTTGAATACTTGGTTGCATTTGGTGGAACTATTTGGGAAGGATTAGGAAGTGTGGCTTTGTTTAAGGAAGTGTGTCACTGGAGGGGGTGATCTGTGAGGTTTCAAAAGACTACCAGCAGGATTCCCCAGTATTCTTTCTCTTTCTAGTGGTTTTAGATCAAGATGTGAGCTCTCAGTGGTTCCTTTACTCCATCATCATGGACTATAACCCTCTGAAACCATAGGTCAAATTAAATGTTTTCTTTTATAAGTTGCTTTGGTCATGTTGTTTTATTATAGCAATAGAAAAGTAACTAAGACAATTGGCTTTATCTTTTTCTGGATGTTTTTATAGGGGGACATAATACCTTTTAACTTTGGTTATATTTGATAACAATGTAGGCAAGATAGAGACTAAAACAAGAATGTAAAAAGGTTTTCATACAACCATTTCCTTCTTTTGACCCTCTGGCTTGTCTTATGCTGACCTGTTCAGTCAAGGGCCTTTCTAGCATTTTAACAAATTCAAGTCAGAGCCTGTGCCTTTGAGGTGGTGTTAAATTCTTAATTCTTTTCTTCACCTCCCCTAATTCCCTTATTATGTTTCCTTTAAAAATTATTAGCATCAATCTGTTTGTGGGGGCCCTTGCAGTGGGGCCAGGATTTATCCTTGGTGAATGAATTAGCTTTTTGGAGCCCATTCTCTATGGTGGGATACCTTGCTCAGCCTTGATGTTGGGGGGAGAGGCTTGGTCCTGCCTAAACTTAGTATGCCAGACTTTGTTGACTCTCCAAGGGAGGCCTTACCCCTTCTGAGGAGTGGATGGAGAGTGGGATTGGAGGAAGAAGGGTGTGGGAGAAGGATAGTGAGGGGGACATGGGGTAGGTATGTAATTAAATAAAATTATTTTTAAAATGCTATACAATGCATTGATGTAGTGATAGAAAACTTGACCTATTTGTAATGTGTGGTATATAAAATTAATTTAGCTGGGCAGTGGTGGCACACGCCTTTAATCCCAGCACTTGGGAGGCAGAGCCAGGCAGATCTCTGTGAGTTCAAGGCCAGCCTGGTCTACAGAGCAAGATCCAGGACAGGCACCAAAACTACAGAAAACCCCTGTCTCAAAAAACCAAATAAATAAATATGATTAATTTAAATTTACAACTGTAAAAGGGCTGTTTATATAGATTTTTTAATTATAAAATCACAAGTCTAAACTGGTATCAATATTCAGAAAATAAACATGCAGTAGGTTTCAACTTCAGAGCAGTTGCTTAGGATCTGAAGTTACAAAGGATGGGTATATAATATTATGGTCCTCATTGTAAACTAGAGGAGTTAGATGGTAAATTATTGACACAGATTACGACATAGTATTAGCACAAAGCAGGGGTATTATTCAAATATGTGAAACCCAGGAAAAAATTCAAAGATCAAATCCTCACAATGCATAGAATAATCACATTTACAAGTACCCTTTAATATTCCTTTGTGTCTGTTGTTTGCAAGAGGCCTTTCTTATTAATTTGATCTTCTGAGTAAATTAATGTTCCCTGCAATGAATGATGATCATGAAAAGATCCTATATGGATTTATCAGCCTGATGTCTAATAAAGTATCATGCAGCCCAAGTCTTATAATTGTCAATAAAAAATTCTACATTTCTGGTCACATTTAGCAAAGCTTATTTAACAGATGAGCATTAGTGAAGCAGCCTGAGTCCACCAACATCCCCACCTGAATACCAACCTAAAAGAACACTTCTGTAGAACACATTATATATACTAGGTCATAATTAATTTGTGGTTGGACTTGATTTTTACATAAATGAGTCAATAAATTAAACACATAATATATTCATGGACTTGATAGATTTGTCTAACTCCCCCTTTCATTAGAAAGGCGGGGTATCTGGAGCTTTCTACTAAACATAACAGATTTCTAAACTATGAAGAAGAAGAAATGAAAGATTCATATTAATAGTAAGAATTGTCATGTTAATTATGAGTTATTTGTACTCTGTACTATTTTTTGCTTTCTGCTGAATAGTCATTATCTTACTCCATGTTTCTCTTTCAAATCATTTGGAAAATACAAAATGAAGAAGCTGAATAAGTAGATATACTTCAACATCTGCATTCTGAACTGTGAAATTAAAATGACCATGTAAATGCTGCCCACTCAAAGCAGAGTCACAAAAGTTTCTTTGAAATATGATACAGTCAGAAGAAGCTATCAATAACACTAGTAACAAGCAGACCACAAAATTTTCAGTCAGTAAACCCAGCACCAGTTTATCTCTATATCACAGTTCAGGCTTCCTGTTTCTTATACCACCATTTCAGAAGCCTTTGCATCCAACCACATGAATCAGAACGAAGATGTATAGAAGATATATTAGGATACATTAGTAAAACAGACAGATTGGCTCTATTCATCTTCTCATCAGAAAGAATTCATCCAGAACTTCACAGCCTAGTGCAAAATAGGCTAGGATATATTTTTTTCGGGGTGCCTAGGAAAAGGAATTGGGTTGGTCAACATCTTGCCAGTCTTTCGCACAGAGGGAAAGAATTCAATACACTTGTTTTCATGAAAACAATGGTGTATATTAAGGTTAGGTTCCCATTTCAAGCCATCCAAAACGCAACTGATGAACAATGCTAGTAGAGTAACACCACAAAGATTTAAATGACACCTCTGCAGAGACTGAAAGCTCATTAGTAGTCAAAACAGACATTATGCGTTCCACTAACCCATTCGTCTTTCATTAGCTAAAACATTCAAGCCCACCTGTGGTAAACATCATTATAGGCATTAAGCAAGCAGAGATCTACTTTTTCTTTCAGTGACAACGAGACGGACATCTTGTCAGCGATAAATAAGAGTCATGATACTTTTAGGAACTATGTTGCTTGCACAGTCTAGGAAAGAGAGACTAAACACAGGCGGAATACCAAGACAGACAGTAGGGGAAGTAGATACCAAAAGGCCTTGTGTGTGTGTGCCATGGTGCTAAGAGTTTCAGCTCTAAGTGGGGATCCTCTGAAAAATAACCACAGAAGCAACCCAAGCAGACAGAAGCTTTTTAATATCGTCCATTCTGCCTGTTGCATAACAAACCAGCACACTGCAAGGAGAAAGCTGTAGCTCCTTTATGGCTGCCCTTGTTTTGCCGTGAAGAACATTTTGATATGGCCATTTTATCCAGAACATTTTGACATGGGGCAATTTTGAGACAGTCTAAAAGCAAATCATTTCCTTTTTACTTTTCAAAATGAAGTGTTTTGTTGTTTTCTCCTTCTGATTATATGTTCACTGTGAAGTATTCAGAAAATACATAGAGGGAAAAGAAAACTAAAAATCACCCATAATCCAGCACTTAGGAAAATTGCTGCTACCATATTCTGGGTATATGTATCTATAACTTTTTCTAGGCATACTTTTTTCTAAGAAATGTGATAATAGTATAAATGCAGGTGACCTTGTTTTCTTTGTTTGGTAATATACTCCCACCAGTTTTACAAAGCAGGAAGTCTGGTATTGTAATTTTTAGTCTCTCTCCCTCTCCTCCCCCCCTCTTTCTCTCTCTCTCTCTCTCTCTCTCTCTCTCTCTCTCTCTCTCTCTCTCTCTCTCTCTCTCTCTCGTGTGTGTGTGTGTGTGTGTGTGTGTGTGTGTGTGTGTGTCAGAAGATAGCTTTGCAAGAATCATTCTCTCCTTCCACCATGTGGGTTCCAGTGATGGAATTCAAGTCATTAAGATAGATGGCAGGTGTCATTCCTCACTGAGACATCTTGCCATTTACGGTATCGTGATTTTTAATGGTGAAAGAGTAGTCCATTTGTTTTATATTCTATACTGTGACCTGGGAAAGAAGATGATAGCTTAAGTTCTAAATCCCAATCGTCTGGCTTCATGTCCTAGACCATAGCCAAAATATTACAAACGTGTTGTTGTTTTCCCTGAGAGGTCAAATTTTGGACTTTGTTACCTAATGTAATCAGGGTTCTATTGTTTTTAACTCGATAAGCAACTTTTATTTACTCTGTGGATTTTCCTGCATGCATCCCGATTGCACCTACCTTCCTGTCCCCCTACACCCACTCTCCACCCTTGCAATCCCCCAAAACAAAACAAACTTTAAAAGAAACATCCCTCCCCCCCCCAAAAAAAAAAAAAACGAACAAAGCAGTCAAACAAAACAAGCAAACAGAAAAGGAGAAGAATCTTGTTGTGGAAGCTGTGGTGTGGCCCGGTGAGTCGCACAGTTCACCCTTTAGTCCTTTCGTGTTCACTTGCAAGTGCTCACTGCCATGAATCATTCATTGATCTGGTTCAAGACCTCTGACCTCTGCTACACCATCGATAACAGGGTCTCACTGGGGCTCCTCTTGGATACCCTGTTGCTGTCCCATGTCATAGAGATTCTGCAGCTTGGGACCTGTAGGTTCATCCCCTTCACATGCTCCAACAGTTTGTAGATGAGGTAGAAGTTGCAGTAGGCTAACTCATAGCCCTGGTTCTGGGTCTGGGTGGTAGCTGGCCTTGTCAGCCTGCCAGCCTTCGCTCATCTTAACCACGCTGGTGAGCTCTCCAGCACTGCCTCTACCAGCCCACCCAACACAGCCTGCAGCAAGAAGCAGGGCCTGTTCTGCTCTCGGACCCTCGAGTCCAGGTCCCCCACACTCACACCACCTGAGTCAGCACCACTGTCTTGCCCAGGCAAGGTGCCGTGCCGTGCCCTCTATCCCAATTTCTGTAGGGAGCCTATGAGGGGGAGGGTACGGGGTCAGCTCTCCTGCTCTCACATCATCACGGCTGGCTCACCTATGCCCCTGACAAACTAGTCAAGCTCTAGTCTGCTGCCCAAGTGGGGTGCAGGGTTCATTCTCCTGTGTGCTGCAGCTGGTAAAGGGCAGGGCTGGTTCTCCCACTCTTGACCCAGGGGTCAGCTCTGTAGCCCGCCATGGGTAGCAAGGGGTAAAGGGCTATCTTTCTCTCACCCATGCCACCATATGGCATGCAAAAGTTGGCGGGGGGGTGCGGCGGGGGGCAGGCAGGATCGGCTCTGTTGCTCTCACCACCCTCAGGGCTGTCTCACCTGCATACCCAACAGTAGGATCAGCTCTAGTGTGCTTCCCAGGTGAGGTGCACACCCGTGGTGAGGGGTGGGGCCTTCTTTCCCGACTGCAGGGGGTCATCTCTCCTGTTGCAGTTAAGTATCCAGCAAGGGGCAGGGCCAGCCATCCCAGGGAGCCATGAACTTCAACACAGACCCCAGCTGCAGCAGGACCACTGACCCAGACATGACCCTCAGCAGTAGCTCAGGCCTGCCCGCCCCCCGCCCCCCCCCCCCGGCAGCACAGGCCACCCAGATCAGTATGGCCCTGGTGGCACCATGGCCCTTGAAGTACAACATGGTCTCAGGTGACTGACCAGACCCCAGTCATCCTCAAGGCCCTTGGTAGTAATCAGAGCCACAGACATTAACTCAGACCCTGGCTGCTTGTTGAGCCACGGGCCCAGACATGGTCCTCAGCAGCTCTATGGCCCCAGGTGACAGTGCTGGTCACTCAAATCAACACAGCTCATATAGTCAGGGTTCTTTTTTTTTTTTTTTTTTTTTTTTTTTGGTTTTTCAAGACAGATTTTCTCTGTGTAGCCCTGGCTGTCCTGGAACTCACTCTGTAGACCAGGCTGGCCTCAAACTCACAGAGATCCACCTGCATCTGCCCCTAGGTGGCTGGATTAAAAGCGTGTGCCACCACCGCCCAGGTAGTCAGGGATCTTAATAAAAATAGAATATAAAGAGAGAGAACCAGAGCATGTGAGTGATTGACATTAACTTACTTTAAGAAATTCACTTGAGTGATTGAAGAGACTAGCAAGTATAGACTATGCTAGCATGTGGAGACCCAAGGAAGAGCTGCAATTCAAGTCTAAAGGCAATCTGCTGACATAATCTCCTCTCTCTCTCTATCGAAGGCAGTGTTCTTTTTTCTTTTTTCTCTTAAAACATTCCACTGACTTAATCAGTAACCCATAGATTAGGATTTACTCAGTCCACTGAGTTGAAAGTTAATCACATTTAAAAATTTTTACAGAAGCATCTAGAATAATACTGAATTGAATTGCTACTGTTGCCTAGCCACATTGATACATAAAATGTTTCATCAAATGGGCCATATGGCCTCTGTTTGCAATGTTGACTTCAATGTTATATATATACTATAGCATATACAGGAATAAAAATAGCTATATGTAAACAAACATATCTAGCTGTGTCCTAGTAAAGCTATTTACAGAAGCAGGTACGAGGCTGGACATGATCCATAGGCACAGTCTGCTGCCACTTTTCCTCAGCCTCTTTTTAAGTAGGTGATATTGGATAGGTAAGCTCTTTAAGCACCACTTTTCTGGTCTGTGACAAATGTGAACCATAATCCAACTCAAAGGTTAGGATTACAATTTAAAACAGTATTCATGGACCATTCAGTATGATATCAGACACATGCTATATGCTTAATAAATTTCCCCCTCTTTATGATTTACTTACTTAATACTTCTCGAGACCTCCATCTCTAGTACCATTTATGCCTGTGGCTTTGCCCCATCTGGGAGAGCAGAGAAGGAGCTACACGCTGTTGCCCACTTTCCTCTGCATGGCCCTTCTGGTTTTCCATGGTTCCCATCTGTCATCCCTTTTATGAGTCTGATGCTTTCTCTTTCTCTCTTTGGAATACAGACTACTATCTGTTGCCATGACTTCTCCCATTCGGGAAATTGCAAGGAGGCAGCTTCAGAGCCATCATCTGATCCTTAAAGTTCCTGACATTTCCCTTCATAGTAATGAATTAACCAGAACATAATAAATTAGCCAGTAATAACCCTGTGAAGGCAAACATGTGCAAAGACCACCCAGTTTTAATATATCCAGTAGAAGACTTTGACTTTGGTTGGATTGCCAAATCAGTTGGTGTGCTAATCTGCAAAACTGGAATTACACTTTGTTTTAAGTCACATCTTTATTTATGATCTATTGGGGTGTCTTTCTATAAGGCTCCTTTTACCTTCATTCCATATTAAATTACTTGTACATATTTTATAGTTGTTTTTTCTATTGTGGTACATTTTCTTATTGATTTGTAACATAGCTTGTTATATTAAGGACAACAGTCTTCTGCCATATATGTTACAATGTCTTCCCATTGCTTATAGTACAAATTTTTTTAAGTTTTAAAGATTGTTCATATTTTCCTCTCTAGTCCCAGGCTTTTGTGTTGGACTTACAAAGTTCTCTCCGAAGATTCTGTAACTTTTCTTTTAAGATTAACATTATCTGTTTTATGTGTTCTCTGGGGAAAGCCCATAATAACTGAAAGTTTAATGGTTTGTAAAATGTACTCAAAGGTCTAAAATTGCCTTTCTGGTGAAGATGGCAATGGAGTAAAAATGGTTTCCACTGTAATTTCTGAACTTTCCTCTCCTTGCTTTATGCACTTACTTCCTCTCACTCTGTCATTGTCTCTCATCCTGAATAAGGAGTTCAAACTCGGAGAGGAGCTACATTTGTTGGCCCGGAGAAGCCAATAGAGGAATATAGAACCCTAACACCCACCCACAAGACACACTTCTGCCCATTTTGGACTCCAAAAAGTGACACAAGGAGTAAGAGAAACACTTAGTTTCCAGAGGCATCGGGGGCAGAGTCCCTACAAATTTTATCCAGAACCTGGCATCAGGGATGCTTATCAAGGCAGGATTGTGCTTAGTGGAGCAATTCTGCTAGGGAATTCGAGCTAAGTGATGACTATCTTAATACCAGTTATCTGGACATTCTCGTGTACTTCAGTGAGTCTCTTAAACTACCAAGAGCGGCTCAGCTAATTGCAACATCTAAATCTGACTGATACTGAAACCAGAATAGTATAATGGCTATCTGGATTGGTTTTGCTAGGCTGGTAAGCTTTAAAAAGTGACTATAAACCCCAGCATAAACCCCCCTTAAGATATTTTAATAATGGCCTTTATTTGTGCTCTGATAGCAGAATTGTCTAGATTCCATCCACCAAGTCATACCTTCTACCCCCAAACCATCCTCTAAGTGATGCAACACCGAAGTTCTTACTGGTTGCATGGCAGTGGAAAGGAGTGAAGAGTGCATTTTGTCACCAAGGAAGCTGTAGTGGTAGGCACAGCAGCAGGAATCAAATGTCTTGTAGCCAGCTAAGGAAAAGAAAATGAGACTTTTTTTTTTGCGGTAATGTTAGAAATAATAATTTTCTACACATACTTGAAACTCATTTGGTTGCTTTTGTGTCTGAACTCTTCTTTTACAGAGATCCTGAAAAACACGGGGTCGTATCCAAGGAACTGGAATTCAAATTAAAAGAAATTTTCTAGAACATGTACATGCAAGACATAATTAAGATACACGGTTACATTATGTTGAAAATATGACTTGTTCTCCTATTCTGAGAATATTAATTTAAATATAGTCTGTTCCAGGGTATACTTTTTAGTACAAAACTCATAATCCATTCTTAAAAGGCAGTAAATGAACATTTGTGAAAAATTGTGGTCCTGTCGCAACACAGACTTTTCATGTAACTACTAACCATAACATATATTAGATTCTGGGAAAGCTCATGAGAAGTTTATTTTTTAATGGAAGCTGTATTTAACCTATCCTATCTCTAGGAAATTGACTTAAGGGTGAGGTAATACCTTAGGTAAACAACTTAGGAAGTCTATCCAAATTGCTCAAAGAGCTTTGCAGACATGAGCTAATTCAGTCTTGTAAATAAGTTTCGGTAATTGGATTCGTGTCCACTGTTCCCTTTGAAACTGTCTCATGGGAAACATTTGGCTAAGGAAAAGGTGTTTGTGGAAATGCAGGCTGATCCCCAACCTCAGGACACCTTTGGAAGTCAGATAATATCCTCAATTTCTAAAGCTAGATCTGCTTGTTATGGTATAACATTTTCCTGCCTTGGTCTTTGGGGACTTCCAAATGAGGAAACAGCTGTGAGTATATGAGTGGTGTGTGTGTGTGTGTGTGTGTGTGTGTGTGTGTGTGTGTGTGTGTGTGTATCTGTCTGTCTGTCTGTGTCTGTGGTGTATGTGGAGGGAAACACCTGGGGGAAGGAAGCTGGTGATTGTTGGGTTCCTTCTGAAAACATCTGGAGACCACACAGATTTGGGTGATTTCTGTCTTTACCTTCTTTGAACTTTAGAGCTCCTGGGTAATGCTCACAATTCGGTTGAGTAAAAGTGATTGCTTTGGATGTTCTCTTGGAACAACTATCAGACTATTCTCATAGGATCCCACTTTAAGATGACTGGTAGCAGCCACTGTGGTAGGCATGCCCACCCTTATTGCCCATTCATAACTGAGGCATTTGTCTTGCCAGTTTCGCGCAGTGTTATCTGGCTCTGACACATGCTCTGTTCTTCTCCGGAAACTACCCTCACTGGAAGATAATGTTTTCTCCCAAGCTATGGCCCCTTACTGGTGTACAGTCTTGTTCAATGACTGGCCAATGAGGCATTGATAGAAGGCCCTCCCCCTACCCCCAGTGTGAGACAATTCTTAAGGAACATAGCAATTTTAAAGCTCTTCCCTGTGCCCTGTCCTACTTCCTTTAGTTTCCCACAGATGCCTTCTCTAGAATGTCCTTCAATGAACTTCCATCTCAACCTCTGCTTCCAGAGAACCCAACCTGGCATACCTGCTTAAAGTACAAGGAAACATCTAGAAGAGTCAGAATAATAGTCATACAGTCTTACCTAATTTACTTCTTATAAATTTGTGTTATCTACAATCAGATCACCTCTGAGGGGAGTGCTGTCTAGGCTTGCCCACTTGACTGGTAGTTATAGCTGCCCAGGCCTATGCCAAAAAGTGGTTCCAGGAGTGTTATTTGTCTACAGAAAGGCCAGCAGATTTATCACAGGACACAAGTGTAGTCATTCATGAGGAAATTAGTGTCAAATGAACTTGAAGAAGAAATAAGGGGAAAAGTAATAAACATTGAGCACCTACAAAACACGTGATGGAGAACTGATGAGAGAAAAAAGGGAATAAAGCTCCTCCATTGTGAGTCTCAAGGTCTACCTCGGGAAACAATTAAAGAAGGTATGATAAGTCATATCAGGGAATATACCATGCCACTGCAGTACGCAGCCAGAGCATATGATCCTAACAAGTGGAGAGTTAGGACAGGAGAGATTACAAAATGTATGCATATATGGACATGAATAAGCAAGTAATGGACTAAGGAAATGAGACTCTAAGGAAATTAATCCAAAAAAAATGATAATCTGCAAAGGAAGGAATTTACAGGAATCTAGTCTATTTATATTGCTGAAAAGACTGGAAACAACCCAAGTGTGCAACAATAGGGGAATGATAATAATAGAACACTACAAAGTAGTTAAAGTGAAAATAATTAATACTGCATCCATTTCTGGAAATGTGATGGGAAATCATATTAAATGAGGAAAGCAGAAATGGGGTACACATTCTCTTGTAGAACTATATGAAAATATGCATCTTTGTAAGCAATAACTTGTAAAATGTGTGCTGCAAAGGGTCAGGACTTTAATGGCTCATGTTTCCTTTCTCCTCTATTGCCTCCGTCCATTATGTCAGCTGCCTGATCTGATTCCTGTAACTTCCTCTTTTCTCTATCACAAAAGCATTGGCTTTGCACGTGGCATTCTAAAACTGCTCATTAAACCTTCTATTTACATACAGAAAGCCCTGATCTTCACAACAGTGAGGAAAAAAACATGGGAATACCACCAAAGGAGGAAAACATCTTAGAATGTGCACCTAAAAGTGAGGTGAACATTTGCAAATGCTGTAAAAGATGGACATATATCAATAAAATTATAGTATTTTTAGAAAGCATTTTTGATAAGTTAATGTCTTCTTCAATATGCACCATCTATGATACAGTAATTACTATTCTAGGTTTTATCTAGAGCTTCGTGGCAAATATTTAACAACCACTCATCTGGGGAGAAACATCTTAAGTCTGTAGAGTTTTCCAATTTGTAGGCTGTAAATAATCATCTCTTAATTCCAGGTTACCAACGGGACCTCAAGAAACATGAAAGCATGGCAGTCATATAAAGCTTAAATGCAAATGTTCATAGCATCTTTTTTTCAAAAATAGTAGAAAAGCAGAAACTATTTAGCTAGATGTTCATCAGCATATGGGCAATAGATTATAATACAGGTAAACAACAGAGTACTTCTTAGCAGTGGAAAGGGGTAAGCCAGTCCTGCACTAAACACCCAGTGAGTCTCAAAATGATCGTGTTGAACGAAAGGAGACATCTAGACTATTTAAAGCATTGTAATAGAAAAACAGTGGTTGTTTAGGCTTAGAGGGATGAGATTGGAAAGATTATTTTAAAAGTTCTTGGAGAGTAATGATTTTGTTTATTCTTCTCTCTCTCTCTCTCTCTCTCTCTCTCTCTCTCTCTCTCTCTCTCTCTTTCTCTCTCTCTCTCTCTCCTCTCTCCCTCTCTCCCTCTCTCCCTCTCTCTTTCTCTCTTGGTTTTTGAGACAAAGTTTTTCTGCATAACAGTCCTGCTGTCCTGAAACTCACTCTGTGGACCAGGCTGACCTTGAATTCACTGAGATCCGCCTGCCTCTGCCTCCCAAGTGCTGAGATTAAAGGTGAGTGCCACCACCGCCCGGCTTCTTAGCTCTTTTTTTCCCCTTTTATTGACACAGGGTACTGCTAGTGCTTATAACACATGTCTTTTTAAAAAATATATTCACCTCACCTATTCAGAGGGCCTGATCCAGTTGGGGGCCCCTCAGCCTTTGGTTCATAGTCCATGTGTTTCTATTTGTTTGGTGAGACAGTAGATTGGCTTGATCTGTTTGGGAGGCATCTAGGCAGTGGTACCAGGTCCTGTGCTCATTGCATGAGTTGGCTGTTTGAAACCTGGGACTTATGCAGGGACGCTTGGCTCAACCTGGGAGGAGGGGACTGGACCTGCCTGGACTGAGTCTACCAGGTTGATCTCAGTCCTTGGGGGAGGCTTTGCCCTGGAGGAGGTGGGAATGGGGGGTGGCCTGGGGGAAGGAGAGGGGGAAGGAGGGGGAGAACAAGGGAATCCGTGGCTGATATGTAGAACTGAATGGTATTGTAAAATAAAATAAAAGGGAAAAAAGTATATATATACTTTTTATATATATACTTTATATATATATATATATATATATATATATATATATATATATATATATTCAATTCATACTGATAAACACCACAGTGATGCTCTTGTCTCAACTTCATGAGTTTTGGGACTACAAGTATGCACTAACATACTCTGGGTGTTGTTATCTGTTATTACTCATGGGATTAGTCATATATTAAAATTTATATCAGCTGTACTTTTAAAATAGGTACATTTTTTCTGTCACTTTAACCTTAATAATTAATTTTTTAAATTATTTCCCCTGTTTTTTGAGATTACAATTACATCATCCCCCCACCATTTCCTCCCTTCAATTCCTCCTATTTATCCTTCTTGCTCCTTTTCAAACTCACGGCCTCCTTCTTCATTAATTATTGTTCCATGTACAAACACATATGCATATATACATACATATATTTCAGCCAGTCTGTTTGCTCGGTTCTTGTCTTAAAACTTTCCTGCACTCAGCCTGAATTCAAATCCCTAAGACCCATATCGTTGTCAGGAGTTGGCCCTGGGGCTACCCGCACCAGTGTTGCAGCACAAGCTGGTAAGAGTGCACCAGGTAATATCTTCATCTCTGCTGATCCTTCCTCCTTCTTCCCTGGACAGTGTTCGGTGACTGATGGCGTGATTTTGAGCCCCACTGCTAATACTGATCCGATTAAGCTCTAGTTGCCCCTGATGGGAAGTGGTCTAATAATAAATGCGCTGAGGAATAGTTTTTTTTTTCTTTCTACATTCTTTCACTCCTTTCTGACCATGTCCACGCACTAAAATACACTCCATGCACTCCAAACCTTGCTCCAAGATCAGCTTCTGAGGAAACTGAATTGAGACAGGGCCAAACATACAGTGAGGCTTTTCGCCTGGAAAACTGAAGCAAGACATAGATTTGAAGACTTGAGCCTCAAGGCAATGCCCCACTCGAATACTAACACGAGGCCCAAAAATTTTTCACAACGGTGGACAGGTATTAAAAAAAAAAAAAGCAAAAACATTAAAGGTAGGTCATCCTGATGTCTCTTATCTTACTGAAAGATAATGTTGGAACAGATGCACAAGCTACAGGGAAAAGAAGTACTGGTCAAAGAGTTCGAGATGTACGTGTGTGGGGGGGGAGGGGGGAGTGGATTTAGAAGGAAGAATGGGTTCCCATCTGTTGCTTCTTCCTGGCCCAGTATCTGCAACAAACCACTGGTCTTCTCAGGCACCCTATTTCAGCCAGATATCCCAGGCCCTAGGAATACAGAATTGGAAAAGAAACTTTGCTCATACAGAACATAGATTCTTATAGTGAGAAATATATAATAACAATACACACAAAAATACCAAAGTTGGGGGATTGGGGAGAAAACTAAGTGGTTAAGAGCACTGGCTGATCTTCCAGAGGACCTGGGTTCAATTTCCAGGCCCCCAAATTGCCTGTAACTCCAGTCTCAAGGTAGAGTCTCTGGTGCTATGTTCTGGCTTTCATAGGCACTGTATGCATGTGATGCACAGAATACATACGGGTAAAATGCTCATACACATAAAAATAAAATGAAAAAAATAATGCCAGATTCAGAAACTATTTTTAAGAATTAAAACTGTGTGAGATGGCAATAACGGTGGTATGTGTGGGTCCTCTTCTTCCCCGTGGTGGAAAGAGCTTTCCAGGAGGAAGGTTGAGTGTGGTAACTCAGCTTTATTCCAGAGTAAGGGAGACATATACAATAAGAACAGCAGCTGGGGCATCCCCTAGTTTGTGTTTAGTAGCACACTCCTATCATAAAGCTCCTAGTACAGTGCCTAGGTTACCATTTGGCAGCACAGTCCTATTGTACAGCTCCTAGCACAATGTATAATTACCATATGTGGCAACAGAGGGAGAGCACTTGCAGGGAACTGGGTCAAAGGTTGTGCATCCAGGCTCAGGAACAGCCTCCAAATAAGGTCAGGCAGAGAGTAGAAAGCCCCTGCCGGGGGGAATGGAGTCCTCCATCTGGCGCTGAGCTCAGAGACAGCTGCCCAGACATGCTGGACTGCAACCTTTAACCAGCAGGGCCTCCCAACAGGTATGAATACTCTAGATTGGGTCAATGATATATTGGACTATTGCTTTACAAATCTCCTTCTTGACAGAAGGGGTATTGGTATTTCTTGTCCCCATTTATGTGAGTCACATCAAAAATATATGCAAATGGAGGATGAAGAAGGAAGAGTGCTTGAGTTCTATGTCAGGACCTTATGAGGACTGAGGGTTTCCACTTGTTCATCTGAGAAGGCAATCTAGACCTTAAGCTGAGACTGAGAACAGGACTGCTTCAATCCCGCCACAGGACTAAGATTATAGGAACTCATGCTTAGGGATTTAAGCCAGTAGATCACGAAGTTGCTTGTTTTTGAAACATTACCGTAGCAAAATCTTGGATCTATGTGCTCAGGGAAGTCCTTCTGGGGAGATGAACATTAAGCTGAGTCCTGAAAAGAAGTCAGTCTCATGATGACCATTCCAGCGGAAATCTGTCTGTTGTGTTGAGGGAACTGAGAGTCAGTGGATGAAACTGAACTGTGCTCGTGGCTGACATGGGGAGTGCCATAAAGTAAGAGTGAAGGGTACACAGGCAAACACCAATGTGTACAGGTTCTCCAAAATAGGAGAATTGGTTTAGTTTTCATTCTCACTGCATTGGAAAGCCCCAATCTTATTGACTTAAAAAAAAAAATAAAGCTTACTCTAGTTACTGTATAGAGACTAGATTAAATAAGGGACACACATAACTTTGTGTTAAACCATTTGTCAGTCTCAGAATCTTCCTTAGCAGAGTTCCTGAACAATTAAACAGAACAAGAGACTAAAAATCTATAAGACAACATCAAGTTTGGGTGGTCCCACTACAGGTGGTGATAGACACCTAGATAAAATGTACACACAAATAGCTTAAAGTAGCATTTTGGTCATATATAACAAGCCATCCCCAAATTAGTGATTTACCCCAACAATTTATTTTCTCAAAAGTTTCCAATGTGGACCATGATTGATAGGAACAGCATGACTCTGTTCCACGTGGGACCACCTAGCTAGGGCCCAGGCAGGGAGGTTCAATTGTCAGTCACAGGATGGCTGGTGAGCCAAGGCTGGCTGTTGCCCAAGGTGCCCTTGTCCTCCATGGAGACTTCCACATGGCTGCTTTCACTTTCTTGGATTCATGGGCATGTGTGCCCAGAGGACAAGTCCCAAAGTAAAAGTCATTACAACTCACTAATTTTAAGAAGAGCAGCAGCCAGTGAATGGCAGGGCCAGATCTCCCAGGGCAGTAAAAGGCAGGTTGGCTCAGCATAGCCCTTGGCTTTCAACATGCATGGTTCGCATAATCCCAGTGGTAACACAGGCCAAGGACATCAACACAGAGCCCACCTGCATTAGGACCACCTCCCAAGTGTCACTATGGTCCTAGGTGGCAGCACAGGCCACTCCTATCAGCATGGCACAATGGCAGCATGGCTTTCGGACACAAACACGGCACCAGGCAGTAGCCCAGTTCCCAGGAATCCCCATGGCCTTTGGTGGTAACAGAAGTCATGAACATCCACACAGACCCTGGTTGTGGTATGACCATAGACCCAGACATGGACCTTGGCAGCAGCTCATGGCCAGACACACCAGGTAGCAGCCCAGGTCACTAAGATCAGCAGGGTCCCAGTGGCAGCATGGCCCTTGGGGACCAACATGGCTCCAAGTGGCAGCCCCAATCCCTGGCCTCTCACGGCCTTCAGTGCTAACAGGAACTGTGGACATCAACACTGGCTGTGGTAGAGCAGTGGATCCAGACATGGCCCTTGGCAACAGTAGAGACCCAGACATCACCCTGGCCCCAGGTGGCAACACAGGCCACTCAGATCAGCATGTCCCTGGAGGTAGCATGGCCCTTAGACACCAACATGGCCACAGCTGGCGACCTAGGCCCTGGACAACCATGTGACCTTTGGTAGCAATACAGGCCACAGACATCAACACAGACCCTGGACGCGGTACAGCCAGGGACCCGATGTCACCATGGCCCTGGGTGGAAGAACAGGCCTCTCAGAGATGACCCCGATGGCATAGGCACAAGAGAGCTGGCTCTACCCCTCAGTTGAGGGGGACGGTCCCAGCTGTGGCCCAGACTCACCAACTCAACTACCACGTAGGTCCCCATCCCATGCTTTCAGTTGGCCGCTCCAATATAAACCCCATCTATGACCTGCAAGAGCATGTGAAGGGACTGGTCCTGTGGAACCAGAGCTGCAGGATCTCCATAACTTGGGCAATAGTAAGATGCCCAAGAGGAGTTTCAGTGAGAGTCCAGTATTTATGGTGTACCAGAAGCCAGAGGCCCTGAACCAGACTGACAACGAATTACATACAATGAACAAATGCAAGTAAAGCTGTTTGGAAACTACGTTTTCTTTTGCAAGTGGTTATCCATTGGAGATAACTTCTGGATTAGCAATGTGGCATGTGTCTGCTTGTCTTCTGCAGGGTCTACTGCATGACACACCAGAGCTCTCAATGCCACTAAGAAGAATGAAGAGGGGGTGGAGAGGTGGGAAAGATGGAGGAACAAAGTGTTTTTTTCTTTAAAATAATTTTTTTTTAAATTTTCTTTTGGGGAGGATGCTGCAAGGGTGAAGGGCAGATATGGAGGGACTGTGAAATGATTGGGAATGGGGTGCATGATGTGGAATTCTCAAAGATTCAATAAAAAATACATTTAAAAACCAAGAAAGTGAAGCTGAGACACTTTCTCTGCAAATAATTCATTGAAGGGAAGCATGCAGTTGTTCAATAATACTCCCCAGGAAAAACAAATACAAGTCTGACAACTTGTGCTTATTTTGTACCTTTAAAAATTGAAGTGTAAGTTATATATCGTAAAATCGCAGAGTTAAGTATGTAGTATGATTTTTGATATTTCAACCAACATTTTACACAAATTACAGAATATTCATTTTTCCTGTTACTGAACAGATTTTTTCACATATTATATCGTAATTACAGTTCCTCTCCATCTTCTCCCCCTATTCTTTCCATCCTCCCCTTCCCTCCCCATCCAGATCTACCCCCTTTCCATCGCTCATGAAAAACAAATGGGCTTCTAAGGGAGAATAATAAAATTAGATAAAACAGGAACTGACACATCAGAATGGGAAAAAAACATGAGGAAAGGGCACAAGAAACAGACATGGATACAGAGGCCCACTCATTTGCACACTGAAGAACGCCATACAAACACTAACCTGGAAGCCACAACATGTACACAAAGGTTCTGCAGAGTCAAAAGAGAGGAGTCTACATATGTATACATAATAAAATAAAAGTGAAAAAGATAAACTTTTTAAAAGAAAAAAAAACAAAACTCTGACATGACATTATGAGACAAGGAACCTCCAAAGACGTTACTGACTTCGTTTCCTGTTGCCTATCTACTGCTGGGCATGCAGCCTACCCTTAATAGTGCCTTGTTTCCCCAATGATACTCCCCTCGAGGAAACTACGTTTTCTTTTGCAAGTGGTTATCCATTGGAGATAACTTCTGGATTAGCAATGTGGCATGTGTCTGCTTGTCTTCTCAGCTTTAAGACACCCATCTGGCCCTGTGCATGCTCCTTCTGTCTCTGTGAGTTCATACATGTGTCAATATCGTTAATTAGAGGGCCTTGTTTCCTTGCTGTCCTCCATCCCTCTGGTGCTTACACTATTACTTCCTCTTCTTTTCCATTACATTTACATGAAGTTCTAAAACTGCCCTAGCTAAGCTATGATGATAGAGGCCAGTTTTAGAACTTCATATAAATGAAATAGGGTTTGTATGTGTTAGATTTCTATCATACAACACACAGTTTTAAAAATTAATTCACTTTGTTGAGATATCAGTGGTGCATTTCTGTTTATTTCCTAGGTATTCTTTTAGTTTTATAATATTGGTTTTGAGACAAGGTCTCCTACTCTGTCTCTAACTGGCCTAGAACTCACTTTTTAGTGCAAGCTGACCTAAAACTCATCAGAATCCTAATTCAGCCTCTTGAGTACTGGGGCATATCTGATGTAGTTGTATATTATTTGGGAGCTATATTGACGTAAACTATGTCACTCAACATAGTTTTTATTGAAAATCTTTTTTCCTTCCGTGTATTCTGACCATGGTTTCCCTTCCTGTAACTCTTCCTAGAGCCTCCTTACCTCCACACCCACCAACTTCATGCCTTTTCTTTCTCTTCCATTCATTTTAAAAAACAAAGTCAAATACAACAGACCAGAATAAAACAAATTAAAAGAAAATCACAAGAAACACACACACACTACCCATAGAAACACAAAATCGGAAACTTTAATATACAAGCACAAGACCGGGAAGACAAAAAATGTCCAAATAAGGCGATATGAGACAAAAAGTCTCCCCCAAACACCACTGAGTTCCTTTTGAGTTGGTTATCTACTTCTGGGCATGGAGCCTCCCCGGCAGTTTGGTTAATACGCCCTGTGAGACTCCATTGAACAAAACTAATTTTTCCTTTGCAAGTGGACAGATGTCAATTGATATAGTTTCTTTTTTAATTGATAGTAATTGCACATATTTGTGGGATACACTGTGATGTTTCAATATATGTATACATTGTGAAATGATCAAATCAGAGTAATCCAGTTATCTGTCACTTCAAATATTCGTCACCTCTTAAAACTGAAAACCTTTAAAATCCTCCTTTAGGAGCTTATGCCTGTACTCCTGGAAATCACAAGGCTGAACAAGAGGGTTGCAGTGAGTTCAAAGCAAGCCTGGGGTGCAACCTGTGACTCTTCCTCAACCCCCCTTCAAATCTACTTCTAGCTATTTTGTATATGTATTTTGTATACGTATTAATAGTTCTGTAGCACTATTAATTATATTCCCAAATTTATCAGAACACCCAAATCTATTCCTCTTATTGAACAAGCTTTGCACCTATTGACCATCTTCTCTGCTTTACCTGGTTCCACCCCCATCTCAGCTTCTAATAACCATCATTCCACTCTTTAGTTCTATGAGTTCACTTTTTTAGATTCTCATATAACCAAGATTATACAGTATTTGACTTTACCTGGCTTGTCATAAACAAACTTATAATTTTATCTAAATTAACCAATAGTTTCACAAATGATAAAATGTCCTGGTATTCATTCATTCACTCATGGTGCTGTAGATCAAACTTGGAGCTCATACATGTAAGACATTTCACAACTGAGCTACACCCCAGAACCCTGCTTGTTATTAAAGGCTGAACAGGATTTAATTGTTTATATGTATTAAAATATTGAACAATTTATTGGTTCGTGGTCATTTAGGTTCTTTTTCTTTCTTCCCTATTATAAAAAAAATGTAATTAATAGGAAAGAGCAGGTGTCCTTCAGCATTATTTCTTTTTGTTGCTGAATCAGTTTAAGTAACATGAGTGTAATACAATTTTGTTTGCATTTTTTAAAATCTACTCATCTATTGATGCATATTTGGATTATTTTAAGATTGGGATTTTATGAATGAAGTTATCATGAACATTCTAGCACAGTTCTTTCTGGGCACATATGTTTTCTTTCTGATTGCAAATACTTAGGAGCAGATTTGGGGGTCAAAAGATACATCTGTGTTAAACTTGCCCTTAGCTTTTCCAAAGAGTTTATATTAGTTTATATCTTTGATGTGTGATATACACACACACACACACACACACACACACACACACACATATACATATAAAGATTAGATGGTACCTAGCTGGTGACACATTGATTCATTGCCTACAAAAGCAACATAGCCCGGAAGTTGGAAGTAAAACTGTACTAAAAACTCCTTCCATTTGACCTGGACACAGGTCCAGCTTTGTAGTCACACTCAACTGCTATTCACTCTGCATCTTCATGACAGTCCATAAAGAAAGGGCTCTTGATGCAGCAGGGAGGGGTTTGGTCCTGCCTCAACTGAATGTACCAGGCTTTGCTGTGTCCCCCGCAGGAGGACTTACCTTTTTGGAGGAGGGGATGGGGGGTAGGTTGGGGGGGAAACAGGGAGGAGCAGGAGGAAGAAAGAGAGGGATCTGTGGTTGGTATGTAAAATAAATAAAAAATTTTAATTAAAAAGAAGAAAATTGGCACCATATTACATGCAGTAACTGAGATACCTTCTATCTTAAACTTGCTTCTAAAACAAATGTTGCTGCAAGTATATAATGTATAAGTAATAAGTAATCATAACCTAACTAAAATCTCAGTTTCAGAGTATTCTTTATAACATCCCCAACCAAAGATCTCAAAATTCTCTGCTGAAATTTGTCACCACAGAGAAAGCTAATGGATCAGGTGAAAATTGCAAGACTCCTGCTATGTGTTTCTCAACATACCAGCTGCTCACATCATGACTTGTAATCAGATTTTGTAAGCAGCCACTGTCCTTATCTATAAAATGGCTGTATTAAATTGCAGGCAGCAGGGAAGAAGCATTTGATGAGAAATGGTTAAATACATATAAAAAACCCAAACTATCTTGAAAAATATTTCCTTCACTATAAAAGATTGCCATTATTTTTAACCACATCACAGCTATACTTTAATTTCATTTTAAATAAGAAGCAAAAGGAATAAATTTTAAAAGTGAGAATCCATGGTATTTTCCTTTTCTCTTTATTCCATAGTTTGCCACTTGTCTAAATAATATTTATGAAGCTCATAGCTAATAAAACTAATGTCCATTGACTAAATTTCTTCCTTCCTCTAAGTGATGACACAGTACTCTTTTATTAAGAGATGATTTTCAATTCATTTTACATACCAACCACAGATTCACCTGTCCTCCCTCCTCCCACCCCCCAGCCCTCCTCCCAACCCACCCCTCATCCCCACCTCCTCCAAGGCAAGGTCTCCCATGGGGATTCAGCAGAGCCTGGTACATTCAGTTGAGGTAGGTCCAAGCCCCGCCTCCCTGCACCAAGACTGCATAAAGTGTCCCACCATAGAGGCACTAGGCTCCAAAAAGCCAGCTCATGCACTAGGGACAGGTCCTGATCCCACTGCCTGGGGGTCCCCTAAACAGTTCAAGCTAAACAACGGTCTCACTTATCCATAGGGCCTAGTCCAGTCCCATGGGGGCTCCTCAGCTATTGGTCCACAGTTGATGTGTTTCCACTAGTTTGGCTAGATGTCTCTGTACTTTTTCCAATCATGGTCTCGATATCTCTTGCTCATAGAATCCCTCCTCTCTCTCATCTATTGGACTCCTGGAGCTCTGCGTGGGACCCGGCTGTGGATCCCTGCATCTGCTTCTATCAGTCACTGGATGAGGGTTCTATAATGACAGTTAGGGTATTCAGCTATCTGATCACCAGAGTAGGCCAGCTCAGGCACCCTCTTGACCATTTACCAGTAGGATGACATAGTATTTAGTATAGTGTATTCTTTGCAGAATATATTCCAAAGCTTCCTAGGGCCAAATAAGAAATAATGAAAAGGAAATAACAAGAGAGAACTTAAGAAATGGAGAAAGGAGAGATGTTCTTTCTTCAGATGAGATTTGATAAGCCTTAGTAATGACAGCATCTGTACACAACAATTCACTACCCTGGGTAGGAAAGCTTTACCTCACGGACACTGGTGTCTTTGTACGTTGTGTTATCCCTCTTTTGGTGAAGTCTTGGTGCTAAGGAACATAGCCATGCACGTAGCAAAGTTCTCTGAGTAGTTCCACCAGCTATCACCAGAATTTATTTTGTTTCAAATTACAAGTTGTGAGAGCCGTGGGTATAATACTGTGAATTCAGTGTTCCAGAGACTTCTGTGCTGGAGAACTTAGGACACATAGCATTACAATTCATTTGAGGTCTTCAAATTCAGCTTTCCATTCAAAAGACACATATTGATACTCTGAAATCATACCTGTTTTTATTTGTGAGCCATGTCATCTGGAGAAATGAACTGCTGTGTTGGCTAATTTTATGTCTACTTGATACAGGCTAGAATAATCTGAGAGGAGGGAACCCTGATTGAAAAAATTCCTCTATAAGACTGAACTGTAAGAAAGCCTACAGAGCATTTTCTTAATTAGTGATTGATAAGGAAGGGCCTAGCCCATTGTGGATGGGGACATCCCTGGGCTGGTGATCCTGGGTTCTACAAGAAAACAGCTGAGCAAACCATGATGAGCAATCCAGTAAGCAGCACCCCTCCATGACCTCTGCATCAGCTCCTGTCTCCAGGTTCCTGTTCTGTTTGAGTTCCTGTCCTGATTTCCTGCAGTGATGGGCGATGAAAGTGGAAACATAAGCCAAATAAACCCTTTCCTCCTCAACTTGCTTTTGAGCATGGTGTTTCATCATAGCAATAGAAACCCAAACTAAGTAGAACCAGAGTAGTAGGGTATTGCTGTGACAGACCCAACCATGTTGTTTTGGGGAGGATTATGGAAGGACTTTGGATCTTTGGGATAGAAAAGCCATTGAGTATTGAGATCTCAATGAGCTGTTTGGTAGGGACTTGGATGATAAGAGTGTTGAAAGAAGCCTGGTGATGGTGATGCACACCTTTAATCCCAACACTCAGGAGGCAGAGGCAGGTGGATCTCTGAATCACCAGCCTGGTCTACAGAGCAAGTTCCAAGACAGCCAGAACTACACAGAGAAACCCATCTCAAAAAAAAGAGTGTTGAAAGCAGTACAAATGATGGAGGGCCAACTTGTATATTTTCAAAGGGAAGCAGAGACTCTAATGGGCCATTTGTGTGAAGAATCTGTGGTGTCTGGTCAGCTGAAGCTGGAGATAATTAACAAGAGACCAGAACCACTAAAGTAAAACTTTGGTTTTGCTGGGACAATGGATTCTGGTCAGAAGAGACCAGTATCACTGAGGTGAAATCTTCTGAGAAGTGTTTCCTCACAGTCAGTGTGTGTAAGCTGTGTTCAGAGGTGGTCAAGGTTATACTTTGTGCTTGCATCCAAACTTGGTCATGTGTAAGAGTCTCCCAGGTGGTTCTGGTGTTCAAGGCATTAAGGGGTTATGGAGAGCAGCTGAGGTTTGTCACTGGGCAAGTCCAGGAGAGGCCATTGGGGAAGGTGGAGCTGGAAAAGCAGTGGAAGCCCCAGGATTGAAGGAGTCATGGAAGAAAAATTGAGGTTTTGCACCATAAAGAGAGCCCAGAAGCGGCTATTGATGAAAGTACAGCCTGGTAGCAGCAGATGACCCCACATTTTTGAGATGCCAGTACCATGGGATGACCACCAAGAACATCAGCAGCAGTGATTGCTGTGGATATCACTCTGTATAAATAAAATGCTGATTGGCCAGTAGCCAGGCAGGAAGTATAGGTGGGACAAAGAGTGGAGAATGCTGAGAAGTGGAAGGCTGAGGCAGAGAGACACTGCCAGCTGCCGCCATGACAAGCAGCAGCATGTGAAGATGCCGGTAAGCCACAAGCCATGTGGCAAGGTATAGATTTATAGAAATGGGTTAATTTAAGATATAAGAACAGTTAACAAGAAGCCTGAGCCATTAGGCCAAACAGTTTAAATAATATAAGCGTCTGTGTGTTTATTTTATAAGTGGGCTGTCGGACTGCCAGGCCTTAGTGGGTCCTGGAGAGAAAAACTCTAGCTACAAGTGATGGAGTAGAGCCTGCTGGATCCTAGAAGACAAGCTGTGTGTGCTGCAGAGGGCAGGACCAGAGAAGTCACCCAAACTCCTTGGAGGAGCCCAGAAGGCTGTGAGTAAATTCCAGATGTTGAAAATTGAATTATTTATACTGTTGGAGTTTGGTTTTGCTTTGTTCAGATTGTGACTGTGCCCTGGTTCTTTTCTATTGACGTAAGAAATATTTAACTTATTTTTTATTATATAGGAGCCTGCAGTTGAGTGACTTTAAATTTTTAAAAGAGATTTGGGGTTTTAAAAGAAACTTTGGGTTTTTACAGAGACTAAGCTTTAAAAAGGGTTTGACTTGGTAGGGATTTGGGGACTTTTAAGTTTGTAACATGTTTTATATTTGTGAGATTTATTCATCTGAGATTTTGGGAATGAACCAAGCAAAGGAAAGGCTATTTCTTAAAAAGTGTTGTGTGTCAAGTTGACAAGGGTTCAGTTCTGCTGACTAATTTTATGTCAACTTGACACAGGCTAGAATAATCTGAAAGGAGAAAACCCCAATTGAGAAAATGACTCCATAAGATTGGGCTATAGGCAAACCTGTAGAACATTTTCTTAATTAGTGATTAATGTGGAAGGGGCCAGACTATTGTGGGTGGAGCCATCTTGGGCTGGTGGTACTGAGTCTTATAAGAAAGCAGGCTGAGTAAGCCATGATGAGCAAGCCAATAAGCAGCACCCCTCCATGACCTCTGCATCAGCTCCTGCCTCCTGGTTCCTACCCTGCTTGAGTTCTTGTCATAAGTTTTCTTCAATGATAGACTGTAAATGTGGAAGCATAATAAACCCTTTCTTCTTCAACTTGCTTTTGATCATGTTGTTTCATCATAGCAATAGTAACCCAAACATAGATACCTGCTGAGTAATCAAATTAAGTAAACTTGAGAAATATGACCAGAAATTATATATGCCACCTCTCAATGGAAACATAAGGAACCAGCATGCAATTAGCTATTTTAAGTCCCACTGCACCAGTGAACAAGAAGTATGTGTGGACAAGAGGCATCATTGGTTTAGATATCTGTGTGCAAATAATGAATAAATATCTTTTTTGCATATAGTATGTATTCAGTATAAGCAAGAACTTCACTTTCATGATTCTGAGAGAGGAAATCCCAGTTACTGTATTTTCTTCATCCTTGTCCTGGCCCCAAGTAAGAACTAAATCCTTGTGTTAAGACACTGAGATTTCAGGGAGCTTATTTGTCATTACAGTACACTGTAGCCCATTTGGATGGACAAAAAAAAAACAGCCATTAGACTGTGGTGAGGAGAATAGATAAGTCTATCTATTTAGCAGCCCTCATGCCTATAAAATAGGCTTGAGCTTTCATTTATCTAGAAACTTATGCTCTAAAATCATTTCGGTTATTTGCTTTCTTTCATAGTTGTTGATTTGGTTAACATTTCAAATATGTATAGTGAACCAATGATTACTTATTTTTATATAGAATCCCATGAATCTCAGGATGATCTCAAACTTAGTTTGTAAACAAGGATGACTGCGTTTGATCGTCTTGCCTCTATATCCCAAGAGCCATGATTATAGGCATAAATCCCCATACCTTACCATGCCCAGCATGGCTTGGTCCTGTAAAACTGACTGAGACAGCAAGGCAATGAAGAAATGGCAGGCACACATACAGAAAAGTGGGGTCAGGTGGGTCAGGAGTACTCTGATGGAGACACATCAACAACCACAACAACCCAGAACTCCAGTGTATTTATTACATACAGCATGGGATATGGGGAATATTAGATAGTCTAAGCAGGAGGTGTCTGTAGGCCAGCAGTCAGTAAACATCCAGAGGAGGAAGCTGCAGTTGCTAGTTTTTGCACATATTGTTCAATTGTTGATAAATTTCATATTTGCACACACTGTCAACATTCACACTCCAACCAAAGGAAGGCCTTGCCAATTCTGAGCATGATCTTTATGGGCAAGACTTTGCAGTTCCCATGGGTCTGAGGCGTTGGGTCCTTGACATGGTCATGCCTGTGTCAACAATACACATCCACTCAGGATTTCATTTACTCTTTGCACATTCACTCAGGGCTTCCTTGGGGCTACATAACACCTGCTTTATGTAGTGCTGGTTATGAAATGCTGTGGGCTTTATGTTTGCCAAGCAAACATTACCAAGTGAGCTGCATTCCCTGCTCCTGTTTATATTTTGAGCCATGACATTTTAGGAAATAGATTCCTATTGAATAATCCAACTAAGTAAGCCTTCAAATATCCACATAAGAATAGGCATGGCCAGAGCACTTAAAAGCAAGAAAGGTAATGATATAATTGGATTTCTGTCTGATAGTAGGGTAGATGAACATAAACAGAAATCAAGGGGTTAAAAAGACTGCTGAAAATTTAAGTCAGATGCTTAGTCTTCCTTTTAGAGACCATGAAAAATAGTAAAATTTCATTTATAGCATACACAAAAACACCTCCCCAGCAAATTACCTCCTGGGGTTAAATCAAGGTGTTCATATACACAGTGATAAATATAAGTAACTCTGTCAGCATAACACAGAGAGTCTGCAATGGTCTTTATTATAGCACTTTAGATGCCTGCTTCAAAGTATTCCATTTATCTTTCAAATAAGCACCTACCTAGTTAAGGAACCAGTACTATAAAAATGATTTCTTTGGAATCCCATCATCATGATGAGACCAGATATTTTCTTAAAAATCAAAGTAAATTTCCCATTGCTACAAGCCTTTCGATGCCTCCTGTCATTAGGATGACTGGCGTATTATGCAGCGTTATGCTGGGAAATTGTTCAGGTGCTTGGAGAGTGGGCCTAATAAAGCTAACACAGACCTTATGCCCAGGTGGGCCAGTTAGCTTCATGCTGAGAGAATATTTCATAGCCATGAACGGTACTCACAATGGTAGTCTCAAGACAAATTTTGTCAAATTAGCCACAAAGGAGTCTGGATAAGCATGTCTATAGCTCCCTAAAATCCCTTACTGCTAATGGAAAAATAAGTCCTAACACCAACTCTTACTGGCTCCATCATCTCTCCAGGGACCTGCTTCCTATCACAATATGTTTCAGATGCAGTCTCCCTAGCATATTACTCTAAAGCAATAAATACCCACAAAGGAGCTTCAATTCTTCCCCAACTTCTTCGTTCAAATTATTATGCTAGTTGAGCTCCTTCCCCTGAATTCTGACCCCTCTAACAACCTTCCTCTCGGACAACCTCTCCTGGATGACTCGGGACACAAAGGCTCAACTGAATCCTACCTCATATTTTCCACAAATCTTCTTGGCTTTTCACATCAACAGTCTCATAGGCTGGTGAATTAAAACCCCTAAACCAGAGAACACTGGCTTCTGTTTCCATCCTTCGTTATCCACAGCCATCTTTAAATTCTATTTTCTACCTCAATGACATATGTATTCCATTCTTCCTGTGTACTGCTCTTGCTTCTACATAGTCCATGTACTACTAGACATTATGAAAGTCTCCTGGCCAGTGTTTTCCTTGGCAATCTCATGTTCCTTCACATTGACTCTCCTTCTTGTCAGACTCATGTGTCTAAGACAAAAGTCTTTCACATCCCCTCCTTTAAAAAGTCCCAAGTGCCCCAGGACCAGACTTCTGGATTTTCAAACATTTTCCAAGACCCAAGATTCTTTCATAATCACATGCCATCCATTGCAAACAGCTTGCAGTTCTGGGTACAATCCTCATAGTTTCATTGTTGTTGTTATTGTTGTTTGTTTTATCTCCACATTTCATCTCTGCAGAGACAGTAACTGGAAGCTCTCTATTTCAAATTCTACCTAGAAATTTTCTCCTCATCCACTCAAAGGGTACCTTTCTGTGTGTATTCCTGAGCATTCTTTATCATTGTCATTTTCCTGTGGGCCCATTTTACTGATAACAATCGGTGGCCTTGTGTTTCAAATACATTTTGCTGTCTATGAACTTCCTATACAAATCATAGTTGCTTCAAACAAAACTATATTTTGTTACCCCAAATCTCATGCATCCATTGCCTTCATTACAGCAGGTATTGCTTAATTGTGATGTCAGCTAGGGCTACAGTCATCTAGGCTATGCAGAATGGCTGTCATTTGGTTGGTACTTGGTGTTAACTATTATCTATGAATCCCTCCCCATTATACCCCCTCATGACCATTTCACATGGTTTGCCCCTCTCATAACATGGTAACTAGTCTCACAGGATTGACATCTCAGCAGAAAAACTTGTTTAAGAGAAAGGAGAAAGGGCTACTCATTCCCTTGGACATAGAATACTATGTCTATGACACTCCATTGGCATGGAAATTGATTGTGGTCAAAATAAGTGGCAAAGACAGAAAGAAGGAGCAGGATGTTTAAACATGGAGTGGAAGTCCAGGCATAGGTGCCACATGCCTGTAATCTCAGTACCCAAAAGACTGAGACAGGAGAAGCAGGAGTTTGAAGACAGCAGAGGCCATAGAGTGAGTTCCAGCATACCATGGAATACTTAGTCAAACTTTATTTTCTAAACAATAACAATAAAAAAACAAAAACAAAATAAGAAAAAAAGGAGAGAAAAGAACAAGGAAAATAAATTAAAGAAAGGAGAAATTGTTGACCCATTTTTTTGGAGAGTGGTTACCACACACTCTTGGTTGGTATTAACTCCACCTCTAAAATCCTGAAAGACTCTGAAGATTAGGTTTTAATCATGTTTCACACAAGTTATCAAACATGGTACTTGGATGCTTAGTACATGCTTGCCAATTTATTAATCTAACTAAACCAGACCGGTTTGTTTGTTTTCTTTTTTTAACAGAAGAAAAGAGGTTTATTTTGGCACCCAGTTCTGATTTAAACTGGCATAGTTCTGAGGTGACATGATAAGGGATGAGTGTGTGTGTGTGTGTGTGTGTGTGTGTGTTATGGTATGGGGGTGGTAGGGTGTGTCTGTTGTGTGTGTTATTTATTTTGAGCAGTTACTCCAAGCTGATCTATCTGGTTAGGTTCTATGGAGTTGAATGGAGCGGATGAGTCAGGAAGAGCACAGCGCTAGAGGAGCACCACAAATAACGAGATGATTAATAGTTTAAGGGCATTACAGACAGAGCATCAATGAGCATGCCGCAATTGATTGTCATGCTAATTGTGAGGGCACTGATACAATAGATTTTTCAGAGGAGGCTGTGTTCACTTCATATAGAGAGGTTTCAGATAGAAAATGAGGCTGGGGTTGAGTCTGAATAGCAAGCTGAGATGGGATCTAAGTTGGGAAAAAATATAACCAAAATGGAATTTCAGAAGCAATTTTGGAGAGATTATACCATACAAATTGTATTATTTCCCATGCTTATATATACACAAAAATGATAGATTCCCCCCCCAAAAAAAATTACCCTTTATCATATGTATAGGTCAGGGAGTCAGTAAACAACTCTGGGAAAAAATATGAGCTCTAAGTAAATATATATGAAACATATGAGAGACCAGTGACCAGGAGAAAAGGGTAATATGTTTCCCTTCTATATTTCCACAGCTCCTTTGAGTTGGGTTTAGGTTGAAACATAGAACTTCTGGTCCAAGACGGTGAAGAGTACACCAAAGTTCTCATGCTTCCTGTTTACTTTTTTTTTTTTTTTTGAGACAGGGTTTCTCTGTGTAGCTTTTGTGCCTTTCCTGGAAGTCGCTTTGGACACCAGGCTGGCCTCGAACTCACAGATTTGCCTGCCTCTGCCTCCTGAGTGCTGGGATTAAAGGCGAGTGCCACCACCACCTGGCCTGTTTACTTTTTTTGTGTAGCTGCAAGTGATAAATTCTGAGGTGGGAGAACTGAAGGATGGAATTTAGCCTGGCTAAGTAAGTTGACCATTGGTAGTTAGAGATAAAAGAGAGTTGGCTGCCTCTGACTGATTATGATCAAGAAGTAAATATTTTCTCCAGTGTCACCTAGCCATAGCCTGGCTATTATACCCAGTGTTCTATGAAGGGATGGGATGTCACATGATATGATTTACCCATGCTATGCTCTATTTAAAAAAGACATTAAAGAAAACTAAAATGTATTTTTCTATCTACCATTGAGCACTATACTCTGCTTCCTAGAAGTAATTCTTAAGTCAATGATGGGTAATTAGTCAGCATCCACAATCCCTTATGTGCATTGGTTGGGCTTACACATGGCTGTATAAAACACCCTGCAAAAGTTATAACCATGGGCAACAGAAGGCAGGGAAAGAAGAAAAAAGGGTTACTTGAAATAAACAGATATTTTCAACACTTAATATTATTGTCTCCAACCAGACATTTTACCATGGTTACTAACAAGTAGAAAATGACTATCTACTTCTTCTGCAATCCTCATTCTAATAGGTCAGCTAATTAAATGAAAGGTAATCAGAAGGCTAGTAACTCAAGGAAAGAAGGGAGCCAGAGGCCAGAGAAATACACAAGACAGAAAATAGACTTGAATCTCAAGTGATAGTTCCACCTATATGACTTTTGTGTTGCCAGAGAATGTCTTAGATTAGACACTTTATTTCTCTGTCAGTTCCATTATTCTCTGGCCTGAAGGAATTTCCAGTTGCACACTGATTCCTGGGTTGCCATGAATTTCTTAGGCTATACATTAAACTTAAACCAAAAAACTTTACAACAAATTCCCTTTAACTGAGCAGTATTTATTAAAGTTCTATGTGTTGACCCTGAGGAAACACTTTCCAGAAGATTCTGCATCAATTATGCTGGTCTGTTCTTAATCACAGCTGATTCTCCAGCCCTAGCTTATCAAAACCACGAATTTTAACTGAAAATACACAAATGCCCCTGGTAGAGTCTTTGCTTCCCCTCTGAAACCTCATGAGTCAGTCCTCCATCATCTGCATTGCTCTCAGCATTATCCTTTGTCTTAGTTTAGGTTATTATTGCTATTATGAAACACCATGACCAAAAAAGCAAGTTGGGGGGGGGCGTTTATTTGGCTTACACTTCTGCATCACTGTAGTCCATCATTGAAGGAAGCCAAGACAGAAGCTCAAACAGGGCAGGAGCCTGGAGGCAGGAACTGACACAGAGGCCCACCCACAATGGATAAGGCCATCCTGCATCAATAACTAATTAAGGAAATGCCCTACAGGGTTGCCTATAGCCCCAATATTATGAAGGCATTTTCTTAATTGAGGTTGCCTCCTCTCAAATGACTAGCTTGTGCCAAGTTGACATAAAACTAGCCAGCACGTCCTTTAAGTTCCACAACAGCTCACCAAGTTTTGAACACTCAATGGATTTTTCTAATCCAAAGTTCCAAATTCCTTCCACAGTATTCCCAAAAATATATGGTTAGGTCTGCCACAACAATCTCCTATGACTTGGTACCAACTACCAACTTGAGGAGTAAAGGGTTTTATTCTGCTTTCAGTTCCATGTCACAGTCTACCACTGAAGGAAGTTAGGGCAGGAACTCAAACAGGACAGGAACCTGGAAGTAGAAGCTGATGAAGGCCATGGAAAAACAGTGCTTAATAATAGCTCGTCATGCTTTCTTACAGACCTGGGACCACCAGCTCAGGGATTGCACCACCCAAAGTGAACTAGGCCCTCATGCATCAATCATAAATCAAGAAAGTATATCACAGACTGATCTTATGGGAACAATTTCTCAATTTATGTTCTCTCTTCCAAATGACTCTAGCTTCTGTCAAGTTGATATAAAATTAGCCAGCACAATCTACCCTAAGAAAGGCCCTACTTCATCCAAAAGCAAAGTCTTTAAAAAAAAAATAAAGGTGCCTCTTAATTATCTGCAATGATTAAAAAGAACTGAGAGAATTAATACCCATGTTTATTTTGATCCTGCTCTCTCATCTTCTGCCAGGGCCTCCCACTGGCTGGCCCTACAACGCTAGATCACACAAAGTTAATGGATAAAGCTGAAACAGGTCAGCCATCTTCCTAGGTCTCTCAGTGAGATGAAAGACAGAGAGTAGTCCTACAGACTCAGAGGGAGAAGAGCCAGCACACGGAAAAAGCTGAAAGTTTGTAACCTTACAGAGAATGTACATTTCAATGAATGAACAAATACCAAACTTATACCTAGCACATACATACCATGGACATATTTTAAATTCAGTGGCCATTCCTTCGTTTTTCTAAGATAATGATAGTCGCAATGTCAGAACAGCGAGGAATCAAAAGCTGGAGATTTTTCTACTTCAGAATATAATGGTGTCAATGTCAGACATGTCTTATTAATGTCCACCCAAACAGAAGCTGCCAAGAAACTTACCTAAGGCATATGTGCTTCAAATCTGCCTGTATTATAACACACCTGAATATATTAGAGCTTCCTTACATCTCTAAACAATTGGAAGCAACACTCTCTAGAAGCCAGTCCTGGATACTCAGTATACTTTCAGTGTCCACAGACTCCATACTCTCCTTCTAGAGGTGTGATTCAAGCAACTTGTAAGGACAGGTGAAAGGATCATTCATAATGGCCCTAAAAACTCAAATGCCTAACTCCTTCCTTCCAGGATGAATTTCGCCTAGATCATAAACCACAGCCTTTCTGGTTCCTATGTGAATTTGTCACCTTCCCACATCTCAGACATCTGATTATCTCCTTTCTGTGTCAAGAAGCTCTCACCTCTCCTTTGGTTCTCAGCTGGGTCTGGTTATCTATAGGTCATTACTGGTCACCCCTAATTCTATACTATGCCCAGAGTGTACCAGCATCCTTTCTACAGAAACTACAACATTCTGCCTTTGAGTTGTCGGTCCATGGCCTGCTCTCTAACCACTTGCTTCCTCTGTTGGTTTTCCCTGCCTTTGACCATCCCGGACTTACCGCTGCTTCCTTTTCCTCACACGTGCTATAAATCTACAGTTTACATCACCTTGATTTATGTGCCTTTAGTTTTCTGGAATCATATTTCTGATAAGTACTCCTCAAAAAGTGTTTAGTTTACTAAGTAAACTTTTGCAGGCTCTGTGATCCTGTCAGAATAGTTATGAGAATCAGGAGTGTTAAACTATAACTGAAGGATGGGAATTAAAAATTATGGCTCTTATATAAATATAAAATATGTACATGGAAAAGATGAAGTAATGTGGAAACGTATAAGATATTACAAATGAGATTCAGGTGTACTGGTACATACCTGTAATCCCAGGTATTGAAGAGGCTAAAGAAAGGGTTTCATTAGGTCAGGGACAGTTTGAATAACATAATGAGAGATTTCCAAATAACATAAATGTTGTTACAAAAATTGTTCAGAAGAGAACTCAAAGAGTTTATGTATAGGCAATAAGGGATGTTGAGATCAATGTTCAAATAGAATAGATGCAAAATAATTCAAGAATTAATTGCATTCTACCAGACAAATCATTTGCATTTCTGTGGACAACACTCATTTGCATTATTATTAGTTTCTTTTTTTCAATTTACAGTTAAAAAATATCTCAAAGTTAATGAGAAGTGGAGATAGAAAGTTATTCTTTTTTTTTCAAGACAGGGTTTCTCTGTGTAACAGTCCTAGCTCTCCTGGAACTCGCTTTGTAGACCTGGCTGGCCTGGAACTCACAGAGATCCACCTGCATCTGTTGTCTCTCAAGTGCTGGGATTAAAGGCGTGTACCACCACCACCTGACACAGAAAGTTATTCTAGAAAGGACATACAGTTAATATTTTTTGGTTAATTTTTAAGTCTCTCACCATTTTTTCTTTTTTTATTTTATAATTTGATTTAATATTACATATCAGCCGCAGATTCCCCTGTCCGCCCTCCCCACACCTTCCCCCCAGCCCACCCCCCATTCCCATCTCCTCCAGGGCAAAGACTCTCCTGGGGATTCAGTTCAACCTGGTAGATTCAGTCTAGGCAGGTCCAGTCCCCTCCTCCCAGGCTGAGTGAAGTGTCCCTGCATAGGCCCCAGATTCCAAACTGCCAGCTCATGCACTGAGGACAGGTTTCGGTCCCACTGCCTGAGGGCCTCCGGAACAGTTCAAGCTTATCAACTGTCTCACTTATCCAGAGGGCCTGATCCAGTTGGGGGCTCCTCAGCTATTGGTTCATAGTTCATGTGCTTCACTAGTTTGGGTATTCGTCCCTGTGCTTTTGCCATTCTTGATCTCAACAATTCTCACTCATACAATCCTTCCGCTTTCTTGCCAGTTGGACTCCTGGAGCTCCACCTGGGGCCTGGCCATGGATCTTTGTGTACACTTCCCTCGGCATCTTCTTATCCCCATGGGAACTGCTATCCAATTATAATTAGCACAAGTGCTCTCTGTGAGACACATATTATAATATATGTCTTCCTTGTCTCCAAACCTTGATAAGGGATGGCTGCTTCCTTCCTTTTAGAGAGTTGTTACTCAGAAGACTAGTATTGAGATATTGCTTAGAAAATTGGCCCCTGACTAGAAATATAACAAATATAAAGGATCCAGGACCTAAGTTAATTAAAAGATATCTATATTTATGCATAGAAACATTAATGTAATGATATCAGTAAAATCACAAATTATCATCTGTACACTAAATGCAATTGACAGCAAAATCTCAGTTGCTTCTTCTGAAGAAGTTGAAATTACCCTAAAAGTCACAAGAAAATTCAACAGACCAAGGAATACTAAAACAAAAAGATAGTTGGAAGATTTATCCTTTCTTTTTTTTTTAACTGCTATAAAGCTATAGTAAACAAAAAGCGGTCTAGTGTTTAGACATACCAGGTTTAGAGAATAGAACTGAGAATCCAGAAATATGGTTGATGGCTCCCTCCCCAGGAGTGTACCAATATCATCCAGAAGAGAAAGAAAAGCCTTCTTAACAAATGGTGTTGTGAAAAACTAATTTTTCACATGTTTCAAAAAATGGAACTTGGGGCTCGAGAGATGGCCCAGTGATTCAGGGCATACATAGCTCTTGACAAAAGTTTGGTTCCCAGCACTCATAGCCAGTGACTCAGAACTTACTGTAATTCGAGCTCCAGATCTGATGCTTTGTTCTGCTCTCTTTGGGCACGTCCCTCACAAACACACACAAATAAAAATAAATCTTTCTTTTTATAAGCAATGAAATTGCTCCTTAATTTTTATAATATGCAATTCAATATAAATTTGACATTGTTACTTACAATAAGTCTAGAAGAAAATCTAAGTATAAATCTTTGTATTTCTGAGTTAGGAAATGATTTCTCAGGACACTAAAAGCACAGATGATGAAAGAAAAATGACATAAATTATACATCAAAATTAAGAAATTTTAGATTTCAAAAGACCACTCAGAAAGTGAAAAGAATAATTCAGCGAATGGGTGAATATATTAGTAAATTATATGATTGAAAAAGACTTATATCCATGAATTATACAAAACACTTAGAGCCCAACAAAAAAAAAGACAATTCATTTTTAAAAAACAGGCAAAGGATTTAAATGAGTATTCCCCCCAATAAAAGTTTATAAACAGCAAATAAGGATATAGAGATATTGAACATCACTAGTCACTGGGGAAATGCAAACCAAAACCATAGTGAGTAACCACTTTCCCTCACCAATGTGACTACAAGTTTTGAAGGCTAGTAATAGTGCTGAAATCCTCAAACATTGCTGCTGGGCATGGAAAATGATGCTATCACTTTGGAAAATAATCTAGCAATCTCTCAAAGTCTTAAACATAGTTAATCTGTGATCTAACTAGTCCACCCCTGCATGTATCACCAAGAGAATTGGAGATGTACACCTTTTACAGAACTTGTACATAAATGTCCATAACAGCATTAGTCATAACAGTCAGAAAATGAAAACAACCCAGATTTCTATAAACATAAAAAGTATTGATAAAATGCAGTACTGCCCTACAATAGAACATCATTTATCAATGAAAAGGAAGGGATAGAGGTTAAAGTCAAGTGAAAGAAACTGTACACAAAAGCTATATATAGTGTGGTCCTCTTTATCTAAAATAGCTACAATAAGCACATCTATAGAAAAAAAAACGATTAATGGTTGCAGGCCTACAGAAGAGGCAAAATGGGCATCGCTTTTTAATGGAAATGGGACTTAATTTTGGACTGATAAAAACATTCTATTAATGACTGCCGTTCTGATTGGAGTAAAATGGAATTTTAAGAAAACAAATAACAATCATGACAAGGATGTGGACAAAAGGGACTGTAAACTAAACTAGTCCAGCCACTTGAAAGCCACTATGGAGGTTCCTAACAAAACTTAAAAAAAAAAAGGCAAAACAAACAAAAAACTCCATATGACCTAATTATAATACTTTTGGGTATTTACCTAAAGGACTCTAAGTTATCACATCACAAAGATACTTGCATTTCAATGTTTATTGTAGCAGAATTCACAATAGTCAAGTTAGGGAACCATTCTAGGTATCTAGTAACTAAGGAATAGATAAAGAAAATGTGGTTTATGTACACAGTAGAATATTTTTCAGCCATAAAGATTAATGAAGTATTGTTTTTAGGCAAATAGGTACAACTGGGGTTAATCATTAAGTGAATTAAGACAGTCTCAGGGAAACGAATATGATATATTTTCTCTTCCTTGTGGTGGCTAGGTTTTAAGGTTTCATATAGATACCTGAGAGTAGAGCGGAAGCTGACCAGGACAGGGGAACAAAGGTGACTAACAGGAGAGGGAAAGAGAAAAAAGGGCACAGTCAGAGCATGGTAAAGGAATATGCTCCATGTACAGTGTAAAGTTGTATGTCATATTTTCAGTAACTAAAATTGCTAAGTCAAATACACATTTTACAAATTTTAGTCTGATGATTATAGAATACAAAGAATGTAGCAGCCCAGGATGGTATAGAAATAGTCTTCATAGTTCAGCTTTTCAAATGCTGGGATTACAGGCATACAACACCATACTGGACTCTGGAACATTTTGTGGTGGTTGTTAAATTTGTTTTATGTTTTTAAATATTTCTTTTTAATTTTTAAAACTATGGGTATGGGGTGGGGTGGTGGGTATTTGCACAAGACAGCAGGGGCTTTCTGTGGACACAGTTGTCAAATGCCTCCAGGGCTGGAGTTACAGAGAGCTGTGAGCTGCCTGACTTAATTAAGTGCTTAGAGCCAAACTCAGATCCTCTGCAAAAGACGTGTATGTGCTTAATAACTGAGCCATCTCTGTAGCCCATTAATTTTATTTATTTTTTTATGTTTTATTTTATTATTGTGTGTATGCGTATGCCGGCTGGGGCATGGCGCTGTACAAGTGAGGTACAGGACAAATTTTGAAAGCCCTTTCTCTCCTTCTATCCCAAGTTCCGGGAGATGGAACTCCATGCTCCGATTTGTTCAGAAATACCCAGTGTGTCAGCATTGGTGATAACGCACAGCCACTTGGTCTTGCCGTCTTCCTAAGAAAAGTCACCCATGTAGACATTGAAGTCACCAGCCAAGGTGACTAAATCCGTAAGATACGAGATAATGTCTTCACACTACTTTAATGAAACGGTCGCGGTTAGGTGATATTCAGATAACTTCCTTCCTTAAAGTTAACTAGCCACACAATTTATAAAATAAACAACTTGGCTGTTTATTCACAAATGTCAGATACCATGTTGTTAGGATGGTCAGCACAATGCCTTCTGTGAACGCAGCAGTCTTGCTTTCTTTGTTCCTTGACCTTTGACCTGGTTCAACAGCCCGAGGCCCCAACTGCCGCCATTGCTGTCTCCATTGCTGTCTTCCGGACCTTGTTTGGGCAGTTGCGGCTCTAGGCGCCGCCTCGGAGTCTGACTGGACAGAGTCAGGAACGTGTCCTGCCTGCCTCCTCAGCTCCTCCTCCTTCTCCTCAAGTTGCCGTGAGGCTCCTGAAGCCGCTTCCACTTCGCCAGCTCCTCAGCTCGCAACCAGGTGTGTCCTTCTTCTCGCTCCTGCTCCAGACCGTGAGGCCTCCTGCCGCCATGGCTACTCCTCAGCCCGAGATGGAGCAGCCCGAGATGGAGCAGCCCGAGATGGAGCAGCCCGAGATGGAGCAGCCCGAGATGGAGCACCCCGAGATGGTGCAGCCCGAGATGGAGCACCCCGAGATGGTGCAGCCCGAGATGGAGCAGCCCGAGATGGAGCACCCCGAGATGGTGCAGCCCGAGATGGAGCAGCCCGAGATGGAGCACCCAGAGATGGGAATGGCAGCCCGAGATGGAGCAGCCCGAGATGGAGCACCCCGAGATGGTGCAGCCCGAGATGGAGCAGCCCGAGATGGAGCCCCGTTACCTGGCCGAGAGCAACGCCGCCATCAACTCGCAGATCCAGCTGCAGCTGTATGCCGCTTACATCTACCTTTCCATGGCTTTCTTCTGCAATCAAGATGAGGTGGCCCTGGTGAACTTCGCACTCTACTTCCTTTGTCAGTCCCAGAAGTGGATGGAGAGCACCGAGAAGCTATTCCACTTCCTGATCCAGCGCAATGGCTCCCTCATCCTTGGAAGAATTGCCGACCAAGACCACCGCCACGACTGGTGTGATGGCCTCATGGCGATGGAATGTGCCTTACACCTGGAGAAGACGCTCAACCAGAGCCTCCTGCAGCTGTACCAGCTGGCTAACAGCAAAGGCGATGCCTGCTTCTGCAGCTTCCTGAAGCACCACTTTCTCCAACAGCAGGTCGAAATCATCAAGGAGATGGGTGGCTACGTGACCAACCTGCGCCAGTTGGGGGCTCCAGGAAATCGCCTGGCTGAGCACTTCTTCGACAGGCTCACCCTGGGAGAGAGCACCAAGGAGAACTGAACTGGGACTGTCACTGCTACGGTGGGGTCGTCCTCAGATCACCAGGCAAGGTGCTAACATACTTCCAGAAGTTTCCCTAGATTTTCTGTTTAGCACTGTTTGCAATAAATTTGTTTCTCAGCAGAGTAATCGTTTTCTGTTGACTCATATGTGTAAAACTCGCGCGTTTAAAAAATGATGGATTCCCTTACAGGTCTAAAATGAATATCCAGGTGTGGCTTCACACATCCAAGCCGGATCTCCTTGCAGCTAAGAGCTCAAGTTGGTGGAAGGGAAAGGATATTCACAGGCCCTGGGGAAAGACCAAATTAGCTTTGTCGTTTAAACAGTGTGAGCTTGGGAGTGTGTATGGGGGGGGGTGAGGTGTGAGTGAAGTGGAGTGATTGGCCTATAGACCTGGTATCTAAGCATGGGAAATGTGCAAATGCACGGTAAAAGGGTAAACAGGGGAGTCACAGATCAGATATCCTGCACATCAGATATTTACATTATGATTCATAACAGTAGCAAAATTACAGTTATGAAGTAGTGATGAAATCAAGGTTTTGGGATGGGAGAGGGCTGGGGAGAGGGGGGTGTCACCACGACGTGAGGAACTGTATTGAAGGGTCGCAGCATTAGCAAGGTTGAGAACCACTGGATTAAAATAAAATTAACTTTACCTAAAGCCCATTAAGTTGCTAAAATATTAAAATATTAGCATTTGTTGATTCCAGGTAAGACAGCAAGACCACCTGAAAGACAGCAGAACACTTATGACCTGCTTACCCTGGGCAACAGTGATTCTAGATAAAGAAAACTGGAATGACTTCTTCATAGCCCTGAGGCGAACAAACTGAAAGAACAGTGGAACTTTGCGGGTCCAAGATCTCTCATTTATATCATTATATTCCCATAAGAATCTCAGGAAGTAGGAAGGACAGGAATTTAAAGGGAAGCTACAAGGGAAGTTAATGGAATTGGAACGGGAACATAGTTCTGATCCAGGGTGGTCTTTTCTTATTACACTGTGGGTATCAATGAGTTAAGGAGCGTGGGGGTAGACTGGGAATTCAGCCAGATAACCAGCCCCAGAAGGGAGGGGAATTCCCCAAACTGGTAAAGACGCCCTGATCATTGTAGCCTTTCCCTTAATTACAGGTGTGCCTTCCAGCCTAGGGTAGAGATGACTTCTAAATGTCAGGCAAAATCCTCACATGATAGAAGCCTACAGAATTAGAAAGAGACTGTGTGAGAGGCAGACTAGTAAGGTGCCACCCTTACTACCCAGGGAGGTAGTCCAGATCTCTGCTCAGGCTCTCTCCCCCAGTGCAGACCAGAACCTGAAATTTTAAGGGTCGCCTAGGAAGATGAGAGAGGTTTGGAAATCCCCAGAATGAACTATTACCTAGATTTCTGCACTGGGAGTAGCTTTTCCTTAGGCACAGTAAATAAGGGGTGGTTACTAAACACGTATTTGCTTTACCTGCAGTCCAGGTCATTCCAAAGCCTGAGGAGAGAAGCTTGCATGCTTGCTGGAGCACAGGAATTGGTGTACTAAGTCATTTTCTGTGCTGGTCTACTCATTGGGATCCGGAGCTCACCCCCAACTTGCTCTGTCTTGGCTGACAGACCTCCTTCTTGGTCCCATCAATCTCTTTCTTATGACTGACTTTCCAAAAAAAATGAAGAGACACCCATTAAGACCTATACATAGGCTTTGATTTTACCTGGAAAAGTAGTATTTCCTCATCTGCAGAACTCAAAAGATATCAGTGATTAGACTCCAGTGCCCATTACAAGCCACTGTTGGTCCGGTCCCATTTTGCAGCTTGTCTTTTAAAAAATCCCTGACAGGGAAATCTTGGCACAGCATCAACTCAATTGTTTCTTTTTTTAAAAAAAGTTCATAATTCATTTTTAGTTGTGTGTGTGTGTGTGTGTGTGTGTGTGTGAGAGAGAGAGAGAGAGAGAGAGAGAGAGAGAGAGAGAGAAAGAAAGAAAGAAAGAAAGAAAGAAAGAAAGAAAGAAAGAAAGAAAGAAAGAAAGAGAAAGAAAGAAAGAAACTAGGGGTCTTTACAAAAACCAGAAAACAGCCTCTGCTCCTCTGAAGCTGGAGTAGCAGATGGTTGAGCGATAACAGAACAGGCATGGGGGCTGGGAGGGGACTGGGTGCTCTGCGGGAGCAGTGTGCACTCCTCACCACTCAGCAGTCTCTCCAGATTCCAGCCCCATTGATTTTTATCTTGTTTTGCTGAGAGTTAAACACACATTCTAAGTCCCTGCCCTTTGACTTAGTTTGGGCAGTCACAAACAGGCTCTCCAATATGTGAGACAGTAAAGAAAATGGATAGGAAATGTCTAGCCCGGCGAAAGAAGCTCCGTTTTACTTTCTGTTGTCTAGACTTTAGCCTGTACTGACAGTTTCCTTATTTTCCCACCCTGCCACACACCTGACAGAAAGGTAGAGGCAAACTTCTTCTAGGGGTGCCACCTTCTCAATTCCTGGATAACTGAACTTCAAATACTTAGTAGTAAGATATGACTAGTTCTTTGAGTCCCGGCACATACCACCCTGAGACACACAGCTGGATGATTGTCAGTCACAGGCCATGCTCTGTTGCTTGGGGGAATGATGTCTGAAACAGTGGCTGTTGCTATGGGTACCAGAATCTCAGGCAATGATAATAGCAGGACAGACTAGGGTGAAATGGTAAAATTGATAACTTCATCTCTGGCTCAAACACGGATTCAAATGAACTGTGCTGAATAATTTACCTGTGGGGGGAATAAAATCATGGCTGTATCACAGAAGGAAATTTCTTAATAGACGGTTGTCACCAACAACTTGTACTTCATTTTCTAGAAAAAGGAAATGTATTTTTTTCTCCATAAATGTGTGACAAGCAGTACAAAGTACCCTTTAATTTCCCCCAAATCTCTTCTAGTCTAGAAATTTGCTTCACATTTCTGACTTTTATATTTTACTTTATATTTTGTCACTTGCCAGCAATTCTAGTTTGTTTTTACAAGCCCAAGAAATATAACTAATCAATTGTCAGTAGAGGAAGGCCTTATAAGTCATAGTGATACATGATATATGCATATATTGATACATGATAAATTGATAAATTGCAGGTAAAGCAAATATATCATGCTTCATATTTTAGAATTACATTTTATACAATGTGTGCATGTGTATGTATGCTGTGTGTCCTTTGAGTACAGTTTCAGAGGTATATTGATAATTTTTTTTTCAGAAAACCTGGAGTAAAGGGCAAGGTCTGGAGAATTATATTAGAAAATATTAATTTAAAAGGTAGAGAAGGATTCTGTACCTGATTCACTAGTGAAAAGGGAGTGGCGTGAGGTATGCTGAGGAAGAAATGTGGTAATTACAACATAGTTTTAAAACTCTTGTTTCTACTTAAATTGGTTTATGTTATGAGTGGTAACAAAAGCCAGAAAAACAGGTTTAAAAAAGACAAGTTTCTCTTCCATAGTGGGAAATGACTATGAACGAAGCCAGTTCAGGCCTGATGTGGGACTTCCTGTCACATTTCACTGATTCCAAGAGGCACATTTTTTTCCCTCCCATTTTCGTGTCTTTGAAATAGGGATGTTTAGTGTCCTACCATCACTGTTGGCTGTGGTTGCCATTGCCTGAGCATGCACTTCAGACTTAACAGTGGCCTTTGTTGACTGAAAAGCCCGAGAGATATTGAGGAAAACTCTTAAGAAATAATGCCACAGCAGTATGCTTGATGGTGTAAAGGAGGCTCTTCAGAGTCTCCCACGTGATTCTGAGAACAAAAACTGATTTTAAAAAAATGTGTACCTGACGTACTAATAGTACTTCAAACCATTTGTTACCCATTTTATTTAGTTTAATAGTACTTCACAGTTGACTTACGTATCCTTTATGTGCATGTAAAAATGACATAATGACAATCGTTAATGCCAAAATAAGTGTAAAGAAATCTTTCAGAAGGCATACTTTGAAAAAAATAAGAAATATATGAGCTTAGATAACATTGTGTCCTAATTTAATTGGTGACCTTGCTTAGTATTTCGTCATATATAAAGTGATGGTATGTTCTAAAATCATCTTGCTTTGATTAATAAATATATGCCTCTTCCACTACTGAGAGCTTCTAGCCGAAAGTTATTTCATGGTCCAACATAGCTACTATAAGTCCAAACATCACATTATTGTTCCAGAACTGATTGGGACATTTGTTAGGAGGAAGGGAAAGATTAGAAATCTAGGTGCAGTGAATGGAAGATTGAACTTTGAGTTAAAAATCGTAGGGGAGGAGTACTGTGATATCCGATATTCAGGAGAACATTGTCACAGGGACATTTCTTTTCCCTACAAACCAGAGGGTTCAAGAGAAGGCCCCAGAGCAGATGCACTTTACTATGTGTCTTAGTTCAAACTAAGGACGTTTTAGTAAACTTTAATTTTAGAATAATTATAAATATGAGAGTTATAAATATAGGTTTCCCTTTTCTTAGTATTTTCTTTTTACTTTTTGTGTATGATGTTTGTGTATGTTCACATGTGCAGGTGTATGTATGTGTGCATGTTTGTGGAGGCCAGAGATATCAATGTCTGATATAATCTTCTGTTGTTTTCCATTCTCTCTCCCTCTTCCTCTCTCTGTATCTTTGTCTGTTTGTATCTCTCTCTCTCTCTCTCTCTCTCTCTCTCTCTCTCTCTCTCTCTTTCTGTCTCTCTCTTGATTTTTCAAAACAGGGTTTCTCTGTGCAGCTTTGGAGCTTGTCCTATCCTGGAACTTACTTTGTAGAGCAGGCTGGCCTCGAACTCACAGAGATCCACCTGTCTCTGCCTCTCAAGTACTGGGATTAAAGGCGTGTGCCACTACTGCCTGGCTTCTTTCTTTTTAAATATTTTTAATCCAAAATATAACTGCGTCATTTTTGTTCTTTTCTTTCCTCCCTCCAACTTCTTCCATATACCCCCTTGGTCTCTTTCAAATTCATAAACCTCTATTTTGTTGATTGTTGTCACATGTGTGTGTATGTGTTCTAAAATATATAAATACAGCCTGCTCTGTCTGAATAATGTCATTGTATTATATAATTTCAGGGATGACTACTCACTATTGGATACCCAGTTAGGGGGAACTCTTCCTCTGGCTCTCAGAATTCTTTACTTGCCCATAGTTCTTCATCTTGGGTTGAGGCACTGTGACATTTCCCCTTTCCATGTTAGCATGTCTATTGTCTAGCTTATTTCTAGAAACAGGATATCTTACTCAACCTAGAACTCACTCCTCATGGCGGCAATTAAGAGATGCTTAACAACTTGCTCAACTTGCTTGGCTTTTTACATGAATTCTAGAGATATGTCCTCATGTTTATGATGTTTTTATAGCAAGCACTTTAGTAATTAAGCCTCCTCAGCCCCTGAATCTAAAAAAAAGGCCTCATTCCCCCATTTCATCTAATATTAGACTCTTCCAAACCATGTTGTTTCTGTCAAAAGTAAGATATTATAATCAGCATATTACTATTAATGAACTCCATGTTGCGTTCAGACCTTCTCAGTTTGTCATTCAGTGTCTTTTTCTTACTCTAGGTTCTAATCTAGGATGCCATATTGTATTTAACTGTCATGTATCTTCAGTCATCATTTAGCCTTTTTTATGATTTTTATCACTTTTGAAAAGTACCCTTCATATATTTTGTTGAAAATTTCTCAATTTGAATTTTTCAGGTGTTTGTCTCATGACTAGACTTGAATTCTGGGCATAAGTGATGAAGATCCTGGGGTTGAAGTCTCTTTCTCTGACACATCAAATCAAAAGTATTTTGTCCAACAATTGGACAGTACTGTCCATGCTATTCTTTCTTACTTAGGTACAGTAATAATGGCCAGGCTTTTACACTGTAAAGATGCTGTTTTTCTCCTTTCCAAACTTGATTTTTTTTTTTTTTTTTTTTTTTTTTTTTTTTTTTTTTTTTTTTTTTGGTTTTTCGAGACAGGGTTTCTCTGCGTAGTTTTGCGCCTTTCCTGGAGCTCACTTGGTAGCCCAGGCTGGCCTCGAACTCACAGAGATCCGCCTGCTCTGCCTCCCGAGTGCTGGGATTAAAGGCGTGCGCCACCACCGCCCGGCCCCAAACTCGATTTTTAATGTAAGCCATCCAGTTTATACATAAGAAGCAGGAAGGAGAAATTAAGTCTCATTGTCTAGATAGAGAGGTTATCTACCCACAGTATGTGAAATTCTTCTATAAGGAATATGTGTTATTTATTTATTTATTTATTTATTTATTTATTTATTCAATCATTTTTATTTCAATATGAACTTATCTATATTTATTTATTACTTTTTTATCATTCTAGACTATCATTTTGTTCCTTAGTTTTCTCAATATTTTGCCCTTGGAGAGACTCTTAGAATTAATTCTTCTGTCCCTTTGACATATTCCATCAATTCATATTCTCTCTCTCCTCCTCTCCCCTCACTATTCCTCTCTCATAATTGTGTGTGTGTGTGTGTGCATACATACACACGCACATAAAACACTTCCTTTAAAAAAACTTTTTATTGTTTATTTGTGGATTTCACACCGTGCACCCCAATCCCATTCATCTGCCTATCCCTTTGCATCTTCCCTCTGCTCCTGCAACCCTCCCCGTAAAACAAAACAAAATAAAATAGGAAAGAAAGAAGAAAAAATCTTGTTGTGGGTCTGCAGTGTGATATAGTGAGTCATACAGTATATAGCCTTTTGTCCAATTACCTTTACTTATAAGTGTTCAATGCAATGAACCATTGGTCTGATTTGAGGCCTCTGGCTTCTGCTGGACCCTCACTGGGACTCCTCTTGGACATCCTGCTTTTGCCCTGTGTCATGGAGGTCCTGCAGCTTTGAATCTGTAGGAATGGCCCCTTCAAGTGCTCCAGCAGATCATAGATGGTGTGGATGTTGAAATGGACCAACTCATAGCCCTGGATCTGCACCTGGGTGGTAGCTGGGTTGGTAAGGCCACCAGCTCCTCCTCATCTTCATCACCAGGGTGAGATCTTCAGCACTACTCAGCTAGCTTACCCTATCAGGTAAGAGGCAAGGGACTGGCCCAGTTCTCCTGCTCCCATTCCCTTGCTCCAACTCACCTTTACCTACACCACAAGGGCTAGCTCTACTGTGTTGCCCAGGTGAGGTACATAGGTCATTCTCCTGTATGCTACAGCTGGTGAGGGGCAGGACCAGTTCTCCCACTCTCATGAACCTGAGGCCAGATCTCTCACCTGCCACAGCTGGCAAGGGCCAAGGGGTGGGGAGGGCATCTTTCCCTCACCCATGCCATTGCCTGGCAGATGGTGGAGGGCAGGGTCAGCTCTTCTGCTCTCACACTCTCAGGGCTTGCTCACCCACACCCTTACCAACAGAGATAAACCACTTTCTTATGTAGTCCCACAGCCCACAAATCCTCTGTGTTCACAAGCTACATTTCCTAGCAAATGTAGATCATCACAACCACAACTGGACACAATACAGAGATCAACAGACCATGGAGAGCCCAGCTATAATGGATATATCTGCATCATAACTACTGCATGTATGGATCCCAGAACATCATGGAAGAGGGAGCAGAAAGATTGCAAGTTCCAGAATACCAGGAAGACTGCTAAGAAACAATGTCTCTTAGAAATGGCTTCATAAACAAGATGGGAACAGTGGTAATATCAAAAGACATGCTAACATGGAAGGGAGAAATTTCATGGGTTCTCACCATTAATCAAAGAACTACAGCTAACCAATGACTAATGGGAGAGGAAGAATTAGTCTTTCCCAGGGATCAGTGCCCTTATCGGTTATCCAATACAAATGATCAGCCATAAAACCATATATACACAACGAAAGCAGACTCAGCAAGTTTTACATATGTATATGCATAGCCAGACGCATCTCTCCTGCCCACCAGTACCAGAATAACCAGTCAGAGGCTTAATATTAATTACAGAGTCTTTGGTCTATGGCTCAGGCTTGTTACTAGCTAGCTCTTTCATCTTAAATTAACCCATTTCTATAAATCTATATATTGCCACGTGGCCGTGGCATTACCAGTCTGCTGGCATTTTGTTCAGCAGTTTGGGCAGTTGGCTGGTGTCTGCTTGACTCTGCCCTCTTCTCCCTGTATCTCCCTTGGATTTCCCACCTGGCTCTTATCCTGCCTTAACATACACCAAAATAGCTTCCTTATTAGCCACTAGTAGTAACACATATTCACGGCATACAGAAAGACCATCCCACAGTACTTCCCCTTTTCTGTCTAATTAAAAAGGAAGGTTTTTAACTTTAACATAGTAAAATTACATGTAACAAAACAGTTATCAAGCAAGAATCAGTTACAATATCTAGTCTATTTGTATTTGACAAAACTAAAGAAAATATATCATTTATCCTATTTTTATAATTCTAGATTTATATCTAATTTACCTTTTATCATAACTAAGAAAAACTATAACTGTCTAGTCTTCAACTCCATCAAAGACCCCAGAAGGATATTATCTGAGTAAACAGGAAGTGCATGTATTATATATATATATATATACACATATATATATATACATATGTATGTGTCTATGTGTGAATACATTTGTAAATGTATATAACAATAATAAACAAAAAGAGGCTATCACTTTGAGAATAGGATGGACATGGGAAGGGTTGGAGGAAGTGTACCTGGGAGGGGCTGGAGGGAAGGAAGGGAAGGGAGAAAGTGATGTACTTTTATTTTAATAAAAATGAGTAAAAATTTAAAAATACCCGTACATCCTGGTGCTGCAAAATACTCCAGACTCATGATATATTTCTCCTATTCTAGGATTAACCTTTTCTCCAAAAATTCCTAGTTCATTTTATTGGAAAAATACTACTTAAAAACCAAGATGCTGGCAAGTTAATAAGTTTTTAATTGGGAAAGCTTTCATAAAACTCTATATTTCTGGTTTCTTTTGAAAACACTATATAAGACCCTGTTCCCATGGAAACCTTCACAAGGGACTTAATTTTCTGCTGCCACCTTAAAGCATGTATATATTATTCAGGGCACTACAATATGTACCACTCAAACAATATAAAACTTACTCCAAAGTATCCCTATTTATTCAAAGCCCATCATACCTAGACTTTGTATGTTAGGAAAAGGAGAGTAATTGAGTATGTACATTAGCATGGCTCTTATGTTCCAGATAAAGAATAGTTCTTATCTGCTTTGTTCATGTCTCCATTCGTCTTAGAGTCCCTGATACTGAAAGGTGACAAATAGCTCCTTGGTCTCTGATCTCTGTTGATTTAAAATCAGATGAGTGTAGATTACAGTTTAGTATGCAGGTGTCTTACATCCTCATCCCCTTCTTGGCTAAACATTCAGCTTATTTTACCTTTCATAAAAGTCTGTGTAACACTAGGTACTGGCCACTAGTGTTTTGTACCAAGTCTGACTACAGCTCCCAAGAATTTTGTTCTAGGAACCCATCCTACAAAACATCTTACAGCAAGCAAGGGACCTGGATTTTCCTTATTTGGCTGCCCTGTGCAAACTGACAGCACTTAGCCTCGTGTAGCTGCAAGCTGTCAAGCTACAATTATGACTGACCTAGTGTTATATGCCCAGTTGTGCAATCGTGGCATAACTGTTACGGGAACAACCAGCCTTTATTTACTAGATTTAAAGCCCTCTAAATAAAATGGAAATGATAGCTGGTACTGTTAGCTGTGCCCAGAACCCATGGCTAGATCATAGGCTCTAGGAGAGAACCTAATTAATACCATTATTATGTTAGATAGACATAGAATTGCACTGCTCTCTAAATTCTTATCTTTAAACTCATAGTTAGGTGCATTGTTTTAGGAAATTATTTTAAGCTGGGTCGTGGGTCCCCCTAAAGAGCAAAAATAACCAGCCACAGTACATTTCTCAACTCTCCTGATTGAAGCTTCTTTTTGTATGGATTCACAGCTGGTCAGTATGCAGAGGGTAAGATTGCTAAGCTCTAAATGGCATATTTGACCAAGTCCAATTAAGTATTTGTGACAGTTAGAGCACCCAAAGATCTGTTACACATTAGTGACAACTACTAGGTTCATTTTTAAAAAATCTGTTTAGCAGGTGTTCAGAGTTAAAGCTGTACCCAGGAATGTTTGTCCCTAGGCCTCTCTAACATGGCTTTTGAGGTAAAGGTCAGTTCATTTTATTCAGGGATATAGCCCTGGAGATGCTACCCACTCTAGTGAATGGTTCCATACCCATGAACATACAGACAGAGCTAAGTAGACTCAGTGAGCACATGATGTTGGAAGGAAAAATATAGCAGGAATCAGAGGGGAGTAAATGGGGGTGTATTTGATCAAACACTACATATACATGCATTAAATTATCAAACAATAAAAAAACTAAAAAGCAAATGCAGGTGACTTAATATACTAAAAGCGTATGTGTAGTTCATTTTCATTCTCTTTGCCAATAATTGAATAACACCTGGGTTTTAGATGGCCATTCAGTTTTGGTTTGGTTTTGCAACATAGTGGCTTAAGTGTTATGAATCAGTTTTTAAGTTGTGGTTTTATCACCTCTTGTTGCTGGATTAATCATCATGTAGCTTCTCCAAGCACTGATAGATATTATCTTCCTTGAGACCATACAGGCTTGAAAATGTTCATTTCCTATGTACTTACATGTACTTTGGACTGAACATTGCCAAATTGTCACATCTTATTTCTTTGAAAACTTTGGTTCAGTTTCTTCAGATTTGAATACTGCGATGATACAATCTTATTTGTGTTCCTTTGTATCATCAGCACTTATTCCCCCTCAAACATCTATACTTTGCGTACATTTCAAGTTCTTTATCAAGAAAGGGCTCAGCGTTGGTCATTATAAATTTTTTATACAAATATATATTTAAAAGGTAAGAGAGCATTCTCCTTGTCTTCTTTGGAAATTACTTTGATGATTCTTCAGCCTTCAAATACATTGCCAGCAGGAGCATAGGAGAAAATATAAACCAAAAGGCTCAGATAAGAAGGTAAGATCCCCAAATCATGCAACTTCTTGAATGATTTAGAAAATACAATGAAAAGCGTGGAGAAAGAGAGGGAAGGAGAGGCAGAGGAAGCTAGCAAGATGAAAGGACTCCATCACCCATATCCCCTGTCCTAGGATATTCCTATGTCTATTACTCTCGTCACTACTTTAGACTTGCTCACTGGAGCCAAAATGCAGCTGCTGTATTAGAAAGGCCTAGGGACAAATATTCCTGGGTACAGCCTTAACTCTGAACCCCTGCTAAACAGATTTTTTTAATAAAAAAAAAATAAACCTGGTGGTTGTCACTAATGTGTAACAGATCTTAAGGGGTGCTCTAACTGACACAAATACTTAATTTTGACTTGGTCTTGTGATCTCTTCTAGTCAACAAATGTATTTTGCCTAATTTTTCTGCATCTAATATGTTTCACAGGAACTTTCAATACTTCATTTCACTTATTCTCTTTGTTTTATTTTCCTACTATTAACTAGTAAAGATTAGGAATATACTCAATGACAAAATAGTTACCTAGCAAGTGCCAGGACCTGAGTTAGTTCAATTGTTATCACCCACAAAACCAAGTAAGCAATAAACAAGTATGGCACTCCAAAAGCATCTCCAATCCTGATCCTCAGGGATGAATTGGTGTGATAAGGTGCCATGAATATTTTGCAAAGCATGGCTGGTATATTTCTTACCATGGCTTTGTTGACTGAAACTGTTATTGTCCACCTTGATGATCATCTGAAAGCCCTTTCCTTGGTATATGCAGCTCTCAAAGAAGGGATTATAAGCTCTGTTTTATTTAAATATGTTGGTCTCCTCGCCCCCGAGCTTCAATGACCTAGAAAATATGGAAACATAGTCTTCCATAAATGTAGTATTCTCTTTTTTTTAGTTTTCAAAGCTTGAGGACAATTCTATTGAGTTTTAAAGATAAAAAAAAAAAAACAAGGTAGACAAATATGAATCTTGATGACTATCCAGAGGCTGGAGAATGGAGAAATAAAGAAAAAAAAGCCATGCAGTTTAAGTCAGCATGGAGATCAGCCACATGGTAGACAAATAGCCTTGTGGTGGGTAACATTAGGGTGTCTATTATTAAGATAAAATATCATGACCAAGAGCAATTTGGGAAGGAAAGGTTTTTTTTTTTTTTTTTTTTTTTTTTTTTTTTTTTTTTTTTCAACATTTTCTTGTGCTTTGCTTTTCTAATCACTTGTACAGTGTCGACTACAGAGATCGCTTGCTCCGAGTGCTGGATTAAAGCGTGCGCAAGGGCGAAGGAAAGGTTTTATGTCATGCTCACAGCTTGCAGTCCATCATCCAGAGAAGCCATCCCAGAAATTCAAGGCAGGAACCTGGAGACAGGAACCAATGCAAAGGCCATGGAGGAATACTGCTTACTGGCTTGCCCCACCCTGGATTGCTGGGCCTGCTTTCTTATAGCATCCAGGACCACCTTTGGTGCAGTTTGTTGATTGATGATTGATGTTTGGGGGCCCAGTGTAATGTGGGTGGTGCCACCCCTGGACTGGTGATCCTAGATGCTTCCAAAATGATTCTAGCTTGTGTCAAGTTGTCACGAAAGCAGCCAGCGCAGTGGGGATGGGTGGTTTAGAAAAAGTAGAGCCCATGGTATTAGAGAAGGCATCCTTAGAAGAGAGAACCAAGAAAAGAGGAAGTTCCACTCTTGTAGCTGAAGTTTTCTCCAGTCCTGCCGAGCCCCATGGACCCTGCAACCGCTTATAAAATAATCACTCAGAAGCTTATATTAATTAAACTGCTCGGCCATTAGCTCAGGCCTAGCACTGACTAGCTCTTACACTTAAACTCAGCCCATTTCTGTTCATCTATATGTCGCCATGTGTTCCGTGGCCTTACCTGTTGCCTTTACATGCTGCTCCCCAGACTGCCGTGGCCTGACTCAGCCTTCCTGTTCCCAGAATTCTCTTATCTGCTTGTCCCGCCTATACTTCCTGCCTGTCTACTGGCCAATCAGCATTTTATTTTTACAGAGCGATATCCACAGCACACTCTGGTAATTCAGACTTATAAAGCTGCATGTCTGTGGCTCTGTAAGATACTGTGCTGGGGACAGGAATTCTCAGGGAATAATTATTCCATTTATGGTTTAAGATAGATCTGCCTTCTGGAGGAGTGATTCCAGTTGATTGGCTAACTCAACTAGACTAACTTTAAGGGAGGAAATAATGACATGTCTGGACCCAGGGGTAGATTTTTTTTTCTAGGAGGTAACAGCTTTCCCTTAATCTCTTAATGGGCCATCCACGCTACTATAATGTTACTCTCTCTGAAAAGATAACCCTCATATTACTTAGGAGATGGATTAAAATTAGGGAATACACACGACCCATTTTTTCCCACACAATCTAGAGATCCAGTTGCAAAGATGTTTATTAGAAGGGAATAATATATTGCCTGCAGTTTTAGTTCCAACCCTCACATACAGCCTCTAGGCAGCTGTGCTCATGTAGGAGGAAATAAGAAACTAGACATCACTTCCAGTATTTTTGGCTAAAGAGCCAATGACATTTCTGGAATTGTTGCTTTTAAGGACGTCCCTTCCTTAAGTCTGTCTAACCAGTTTCTCTTTCCAGTTCTCACCATTCACCCCTCTGAAGAGCTAACCCTAAATGATGTTTAGGGAATTTGGAGCACTGATCTAGTTTGATTCTTTGAACTGAGTGGGGTCATAGAATATGGTAATTGAGGACCCTAAAATAGGCGTTCTTGTGTATTTGTCTTACTTTTGTTTGGGGTTTGACACTTGCAATAAGTTATTAGATTCATGGAGGCTCTTTTTGAGGGGAAAGGGATTAAAAGGTTTATTTTTTATTGTTTGGTAATTTTATACATGTATATGCAGTGCTTGATCAATTTCATAAGCTAAAAGTATATGGGATAAGATGTGGAGATAAGCATATAGGGGTATAGACATAGATAAAAAGAATATCAAGACAGCTTGTTGAACTTCATTGTGTAGCCATTCATAAGAAACATACAAAGGAGTATCCTGGGAGTGATTAAACGAGATATCTGAAAAGATTCAATCTGCTATTAAGATTTTTCTCAGGCAAGTATAATCCTACCTATAAGGAGAATAAATTAAGTAGCCCAGGATGAGTAACTCTAGGGAAGTAAACAGCAAAACCTTCTCTCATTTCTCAGAAAAAGATGCATCCATGTGTCTTCTGGTGAACTAAAGCTTTACAACTAGACAGATGAGCTACCTTAGTTCACAATTTGTTCTGGAAAGATCTCTTCTACACAAACAGATTTTCTTCTCCACTGGGAAGCATCTCTAAAAAGGATCCTCTGGAAGAGACTAGAAAGGGGTGAAAAGATGACTGAAGGCTCTGAAGTACTTGGAGTCTGTCCCTGCTCTCGTTAGAAGTGATGCACCAGTCCTTTGGTGCAGAAGTGTTGCTTGCAGAAGGCAACTGAACTATGCCTCACATGGTCACAATTAATGCTGACACAATCACAACAGGCCCAAGGGGCGTGGGTGATGGCTCCTATGACTTTATACTAACTGAATTTGGGGGACCTTCTGATATCTGCAGTAACCCCATGCCAGAGTTTCCTGTGGTTTGTCAACTTAAATGCTACTAAAGATACCTGTGTTGCAAGAAGTGGTTTTCAGGTGGAGAAGATGGGACCTTTCTCCTAACAAATGAGGACATTATGCTTTACATAGTCATCTTGTCTTCACAGGACATGTGACTTCATAGTACTTCAAGGAAAGAAATCTGGGAGAAAAGGAAAATGTCAAACTTATTTATATTTATTTTTTAAGGAAAAAAAACATATTGGAAAGTGAAGTGGAGATCTGAAGGCAATGGGAAGATGAAGAATCCAGACATCACCACAGTCCAAGCCATAAAGGCACTGAAGTTTGCAAAAAATGTAAGCTGTTTAGAAAAATTTCACATATTGATGATACAAGAGATCTGCATTGGACAAAGCAACTAAAAATACTACAAAATGATTTATCATCCTATAGTACTTAAATAAATATGTGTAGAAAGACAATAAAGAAGTGAAAGCAAGTGTAGTTCATGAGTCAAAAAGTAGTGAGCTGGGCTCATCTTTACATGATGCTGAAATTTATGAGGAAAAGCAGTCTTAACAGACAGGAGGTGAAAACAGTAAGAAATAAACTTTAAAATTGGGGGAAGGGGAAGCTAGGAGTGAAGGAAAGATAGAGCATTTATCTAGTATGAAGGGAAAAAGGACTATGACTTAAAGGGAGATGATGAAAGGTAAGGAATGGGGGAGAGTGATCTCATTTCGAGGTCAAGAGGACTGCACATTTGAATTTGGAGTGGGAGTAGGCTGCCAAATATCTTCTTGGAAAATCCTGAGATGATGCAGGTACCCAGTGACAGACACTTGACATAAATATAACAACATGAAACTAATGACCCTGTGTTTGAAAACACAAGAGAGAACATTCATCTCTAATGAAATGAGTGGCGTCAAAATGTTCTGTATTGTCTCTATTCTTTTTCTTTTTAAAGGAGAATTTGACTGTTGCTTCAATTTGCTGCCTCAGAAGAGTACAAGCCCAGATGTCAGGATGTCAGAGTGTGAGAAGAACATCAAAGTCCCCAGTGGTGACAGCCCAAGTGTTTTTGAGCAGCATCAAAGAAATGCAGGGCCTGCACTCATCATCTTAGAGAAAGAACATCAAACTCAGCTCTGGCAGCTTTTGCCTCCCTTGAAAACTCATTCACTGTTTTTGTCAGATATTTGGAAGCAGTAAGTTTATCAGCAATCCCTGAAGTTTAAAAAATTCCAATGTTCCTTAACTAGCCATTCTTTCCCATGGGGTGCACATATGTTAGGTCAGAATCCAGGAATAATGGTGAGGTTATACAGCATAGCACTTATCCATATTACTAGTCAGGTAACTAGACATATGCACCCTTCCCAAACCTCTCATCATTGTAAACAGATGGGACAAGCATCCTCTAGGCATCTGCCAGACCTTCCAAACCAATAGCATCTCCATTGCTATCCGCCTTGCAGCCAAAATGTCTAATCACAAATTGCCTCTTATCTTCGCTCTTGTTCATCACCATAAAACCCACCACCCATCCCCAGAATCCCCATTGACAAAGACATAGCTCGACCTCCACCTTTTTCTGTGGCCTTCCACCACTTTTCCCCAACATGCTCTGAAGTCATAGATAATTATGTATAGATTTTCCTGTACTGTCAACTCCTAATCTGAACATTTGCTTCACCTTCTTTCAGCTACAGTCTGGAATTCCCTCAAAGATACTGCTTTATCTACATGGCTCTCTACAGTAGTACTGGGCCTGGGCATGAAGGTGGCAACTTTCTTACTTCTTATTGATGCTTCTAAGCCTATTTTTCACATTCTCTGTCCTATTCTTCTTTCCCTAAAATTATACTTTAGAATCTAATGTCATCATATTATGCCCCTCTTTATCTTTTCCTAGTAGGGTTGTCTGGAGACTTCTACATAACATTTCTGCATCAGAGACCTTGTTATATGAAGCAATCATACTCATACAATAACTACAACCTTTCTCAGACTTTCTGATATCCACCTCTCATGTTTCCAGTTCATTATCTTTATAATGATGACACTAAAATCCTTTAAATCTTCTGGGAAGTTTAATAATTTTGTTCACAAATTTCACTGTGTACTTTCTCTTTTATCTTATTATTATTTTTTACATTTATGGTGTGTGTGTTGGTAGGTGTTTGTGTATGTGTCCATGTGCAGGAGTTTGGTTCTGTTTTTCCACCCTGTGGGTCCTGGCAATCAAACTTCACTTGTCAGGCTTGGTGACAAGTACCTTTACTTGCTGAGTCAACTTGGTGGGCTCTCACTGTGTATTTTCTTCTTTCCTTCCTTCCTTCCTTCCTTCCTTCCTTCCTTCCTTCCTTCCTCCCCCCCTCCCTCCCTCCCTTCCTTCCTTCCTTTATTTATTTAATTTATTTTGTCATTGTCTTTTACTTTTAGAACATAAATTCCTAGGAGACAGGGATTTCTGTCCATCTTTCTCTAGTATTTTATCTCAATTGCCTAAATGAATGAATGATGCTATTTAGAACTTGAAGCAAGAACAATTTTTGTGAGCTGTACCAGTGCTATTGATGGTTGGGTATAGAGCATATCAGCTTGCCTTCTTGGGTAATATAATAGAATGATGCAGATGAAGTATTTTGAAATCACCAAATGTATTTAAGAAAATAACTACTGTTACTTTGGTATTTTTATATCTTAGATGAGTTTGTCAACTTGTTTAATAGAGAAAAAACACAATTTATAATATTTATCACTCTTTTTTTAAACTTTTTTGAGACAGGGTTTCTCTGTGTAGGTTTGGAGCCTTTCCTGGATCTTGCTCTGTAGACCAAGCTGGCCTCTAACTCACAAAGATCCACCTGCCTCTGCCTCCTGAGTGCTGGGATTAAAGGCATATGCCACCACCGCCCGGCTATTTATTACTCTTATATGGATGTGGGCCCTATGATGACCTTCTTGGCCAGAATAATTTCTTAGAGGTGAGTTCTAGTTTGCAAAAAATGTACTGATCACATTGCACACCGACCTACTCAACCTTCCTGGAAGCTCATCTGCCTATAGAATAAAGCCTTCAAATTAATACCAACCCTGTCTTTCCAGTATCATATACCCTTCTTTTACATGTATGGTGCTGAATTTATGGGATAAATGATCATGGGACCTTGTGTGTACTAGCCAAGCACTCTGTGACTCAGCTACATTCCTCTGCCCCACCCCTTTTAAAATAGATTTTCATTATGTAGCCCAAGCTATCTTGGAACTCCTAATTCTCCTTCTTCCACTTCTAGAGTCCTGGGATTGCAGGTGTGTGCCCATTGTATACTTTTTATGGAGTTGCTAGGTATTGGAGAAAAGGGGTGACTTAGAAAAGGGTAATATGAAGTGAGTGAATACTGGTCAGGAACTATAATGGCTTAGGGGAATAAGATATAAAAAAATATAATTTGTAGAGTATAGCCACATGATACAATGCAATACAGCAAAGCACAGAAAATCTTTAGAAAGCACCAACTTTTGCATTGTTGCTAAGTTAGTATAAAATTTCAGGTCTTCTAGATATAAAAATGGTGAAAACCACACTATTTGGATAAAATCATGAGGTTTTTTTTTTTTTTAAAAAAAAATCAGTTTAAAAATTTTGAGATTATAATTTAAATCCATTCCCACCATCATTTTCCTTCCTCCAAACCTTCCCATATATCCCTCTTTGCTCTCCTTTAAATCCATAGCCTCTTTTTTCAGTAATTGTTACTGTATGCACATATGCACATACATAGCTATTCTGAAAAGTAATATTATACAGGCTGAATGGGTTATTTTTAGGAATCATGAGCTATCACATGAATTCTGGCTCTTCTGTTTACTCTTCTGTTTTATATATGAACTATATGTTTGTCTTTTTTTCATTATAAACTCTATAAATTGAACATTTAAATCACATGCTTATAGAGTTTTCTGGTCTCAATTGTTTCATCAAGAGCAAGATTTTGGACTGTTGAGTTGTTGTTCTTGTGTTATGTCTCTATAATACCACTTCCTCAGTGATTATTTGTATCTTATACACAGCTTCCAAACATTACAAAGAACGGTCTTGAAACCTATAGGAGTTTAAAGAAAGAGCCCTTTATATCTTATGAGACAGACAAGGTTACTGCTTAGTCACTCTTTCTTACGAAAGTGTTCAGTGATAATGGCCAAATTAGAGCTCTGGTCAACCACAGCTAATGATGGCCTCTGTTGATGGGTGCCCTTGGCTGGACCTGAAAGTGATGTCCTGAGAAATGATTACTGTTATGCTCTATAAGCCAAAGACATATCCATTAAAGGATGAACAGAAAGGAGGAATAAATGTATAAATGTAGCCTCTTAATCACAGCATATTATACCTCTTAATCTCTGTCATGAGCTCTAATGTATCTATCAGATGCCTTTATGTGCATGTAGTAATGCCAATACCATACCTGAGGTCCTTATAAATCTTATAAAAGCACACTCAGGTATGTAAACCAATGACTAACTCTAAGAACAGTCATGTGAAGAAACTTGGGATTACATGCTACTTGTTCTTGCATTTGATAATTATTTTTGAAGGTGTCATTCTGACTAGGTACTATGCTAAATGTTAGGTATTCTGCTTTCAAGATGTCCATACTTTATTTGCACAAACTACACTTAAAATTTGCACCAAAGAACTGTGATAGAATTAAATACATAGAGAAAAGTTGAAATATTACCTTGATTTGTGAATGGATGGTATTTGGAGGCAACATTGAAGACTGAACAGAGGATGTTGGTAAGAGACAGGATAGCACATTGCAGACAGAGAGAGTGGTATGTGCCTTGATACTACATCTCATATGCAGGGTCAAGTGAGAAGGAAGGATAGAACAGAGTAAGGAGCAGAAATGATGCTAGAAAAGAAACACAGAGAATAGAAAATGTGGCAGTTCAAATATGAAGTATGTATCCTGTGTGAAAAGCAAGGGAATGTTATTGCCAAGATTTCGTGAAATGATCACATTTACTCTTCAGAGCAAAGACAAATATAGATGGATAAATTAAGTCTCCAGGTGTTGATCAAGGCTTGAAGCCCGGGAGCTTTTAGTGGACTGGTACAGAAAATATAGAGAGGAATAATGGAGTCTCAACTAAGGTAGAAAGAAAGAGAAGAGAGGATGGTGTCGTGTGACATTCTAGATCGGAAAATAATTTTTGGTGACCAAATGAGCAGAAGAGGAGAAAAGAGTATTTCAAATTACAATATTTGATTTATAGCTTTAAGCATCTTGAATATATTAATGACATCATCCTTGTTAGAAAAGAGGGAACACAAAAGAAAAAAAATTGAACAATTGGAAGGAAAGGGAAACTTTTCTTAAGTTCAAGATGCTGTGAGACTTCAAGTAGAAACTAGATGTGGAATTAGATATAGCAATTATATATTTAAAGTACACAGAACTAAAAAGCCCATGTCCTATAGTGTCCTGATTGCCAGGAACTGGAAACTGGGTAGCTCAGAGACCTAGGGTAGACCCAACACAATTCGTCTAAAAAATTCAATGAAACAATTCCAAACGATATTCTGCTATTCTCATAGTTCAGTGCCTTATCTAGACACCATCAAAGAGGCTTTCTCTGGTAGCAGGTGGAAGCGGCTGCAGAGACCCATAGCCAGACATTATGTGGAGAGACAGTCTAAATTGAAGGTTTCCATAAGGTCCCTCCACTTGGAGATAGAGGAATCTCAAAGAAGAGAGGGAGGAAAGACTGTAGGAGTCAGCAGAGATGGAGGACACCACAACAGCACACTGCATCAACTAAGCAGGGCTCATATGGGCTCACAAACTGAAGAGGTGAGCACAGGGCCTGCAAGGGTCTGCACCAGGTCCTGTTTGTATGTGTTGTGGCTACTAACTTGGTGTTCTTGTGGGACTCCTGACTCCGATAGTGGGTGTATGCTCTTTTCCTCCTATTGGGTTGCCTTGTTCAGCCTCAATCTGGGGGCTTTTGCCTTGTCTTATTGTATCTTGTTTTCTCCTGTTTGGCTGTTGTCCCTTGGAGGTCTGCTGTTTTCTGAAGAGGAAACAAAAAGGGGAGTGGATCTGGGGGAAAGGGGAGGAGGAAGGGGGCTAGGAGGAGTAGAGGGAGGGGAAACTGTGCCTAGGATGTATTGTATGAGAGAAGAATCTATTTTCAATTTTAAAATATTAAAGCAATCAGCTATAAGAAGAAATTGAAGAACATTAAATGATTTGTATGTTAGGAATATGGTCTGGTGGTATCATCAATGCTTGTACAGAAGTTTAATGCAAACAGGTCTGGTCAAGAGACGGTATGGGGCTCTTCCAGCGTCTCCGGATGGTTTGTGAAGGGGTCAAGAATATCCAGGAGGCTAAGTAGGTGACTCATGATAAGGCGGTAAAGTGCTTGCCACCTAAGCATGATGACCCAACTTCAGCACCCCAGCACCAGTGAAAACAGCCAGGCATGATGGCATGTACTTGAAGCTCTAGTGCTGGGGGCACTAGAGACTGGAGGAACACTGGGACTTGTTTGGTTAATAAATACAGACAAAATAGTGAGTTCCAGGTTTGGCCAGTGACTTTGTCTCAAAAATAAGGTAAAGGGCAATAGAGGAAGACCTCCAACATCTACCCCTGGCCTCCTTATGTGTGTGCATGGGGTTTCCCTCCCTCCCTCCCTCCTTCCCTCCTCTCTCTATCCCTCTTTCTCTCTCTTATTCTCTGTTTTAGTTAGGCTTTCTATTGCTGCAGTAAAATACCCCAAAAAGCAAGTTGTGGAGAGAAGAGTTTATTCAGCTTACACTTCCACATTGCTATTCATCACCAAAGAGAAGTCAGGACCGGAACCCAAGAGGGGCAAGAGCCTGGAGGCAGGAGCTGATGCAGCGGACATGGGGGAGTGCTGTTTTCTGGCTTGCTCTCCATTGCTTGCTTAGGACAGCAGCCCAGGAATGGCATCACCCACAATGGACTGGGCCCTTCCCTGTTGATCAGTAATTGAGAAAATGCCTCACAGCTGGATCTCATGAAGGCATTTCCTCAACCAAAGCTCTGATGACTCTAGCCTGCTTCTAGTAGACACACAAAACCAGCCAGCCAGTACACTCTCACTCTAAGTATCCAGGTATTCTTCAGTCATCACTAGTCTCCATATGAATACTAAAGCACTTGAGTGTCTGGTATTGAAAATTTTTCTGCCTTACACCCCCGCATAAGAGACTCAGCCACAGTCACCTTGAAGCCTTATACTCCCTCAGAAGAGACTCAGCCACAGTCACCTTGATGCAGAAGGATGAGATCTGGGAGTAATTGGGTTCTTTTGTTGTTGTTAGAGAAATACAGTTGCAAATAAAAATAAAGCTTGAAGTAATGACTATTTTTACCCAATTACACATACATCCCTAAGTGTCACAAATCCCCTGAGCTGGAAGGTGTGATTTTCTGAGTGGGCTGCTATGTTGGGATGAGAGGAATTGTTCACTGTTGATAACACTGTTGGATGTTGCTAATGTAATTACAGTTTCCCAGACTGCTCTCAAAAATTAAGGTTCTTGTATTTTTCATTTACCTTTCCATTTGGGGAAGCTAATAATATAAAAGTCCACACTTCCTTGCTTTGACTTTAGAGGAGAATTTTCACATTTTCATTGTGTCTGATACTGAATGGATTGAGTTTTTTTCAATTTGTCTTTTTTTATTATTTTATTTTATTTTACAATACTATTCAGTTCTACATAACAGCCACAGATTCCCTTGTTCTCCCCCTTCCTGCCCCCCTCCCCTTCCCCCCAGCCCACCCCCATTCCCACCTCCTCCAGAGCAAGGCCTCCCCTGAGGACTGAGATCGACCTGACAGACTCAGTCCAGGCAGGTCCAGTCCCCTCCTCCCAGATTGAGCCAAGCGTCCCTGCATAAGTCCCAGGTTTCAAACAGCCAACTCATGCAATGAGCCCAGGACCTGGTACCACTGCCTAGATGCTTGTGGCACATATACACAATGGAATACTACTCAGCAGAGAAAAACAATGACATCATGAGGTTTGCAGGCAAATGGATGATGGATCTAGAAAAAATCATCCTGAGTGAAAGACAAATATGGTATGTACTCACTCATAGGAGGATACTAGATGTGGAACAAGGATGACTGGATTGCTACTCACATCACCAGTGAGGCTACCTGGAAAACAGGACCCCAAGGAAGACACGAGGATCGCCCAATGATGGAGAAATGGCTGAGATCTACATAAACAACCTGGACATGAGTGGGAGCAATGAAGGGCGAGGGTCAAGGGAAAGAGAGCGGGAGATCCCAGCTGGATCAATTTGTCTTTGAAAACATCATTTGCTCAGGAAGACTGATTTCACATAATTTGTTTAGTTTTCCAAAGCAATGTTTTTAAATAGGACATGGGTCGTGATTTTATATGTGTGTGTGTGTGTGTGTGTGTGTGTGATTATGTATGTGTGTAATGTAAAGTATATATGTGTATAATGTAAAGGGGTGCTATAAATAATGAACAACTAAAATAGTCAGTCATAGTGTATAGGGAATAAATGGAAAAAAGAAATTAACTAATGGGACTGAGATACTAGAGTAAAAATGGACCTAAGGAACTCTGTCCTTCAGGTATGACAAGACCACTGTCATCTCGAAATCAGAGGAGCCGTGATTTACTCAAATGAGACCCTCACATGACTGGGAAGGGAGATTAAAAGAAGGCGGTCCCACTCCTTCCTGAGGCCATACTTGCAGTTAATAGTTGTGAAGCAGGGCTGAGGAGACACGAGATACTTTCTTTGATGTTATAGTCACTTAGAAGTTGCCCACGCTCCTCTAGGTAACGCTTCATTCATGTTTTTGTGAGTTTGTGAGTAACCCCAATTAAAGTCAATATTTCAGCAAGCTAGATTTGAATGCAATTTTGTGGCCTGCCATTGGTGTCCTGTGGTGAATGTGGACACTTGGAAAACTTCAAACAAGTATTTATATCGGTTGTTCCATTAAAAATATTTTTAATTTAGAGAATTTTGTTGTATCAGGAGGGTTTTACATTATATCATAGTGCTTATTTTCTTTTCTTTAGATTCTGACCTGAAACTCACTATGTACACTAGGCTCACTTCCAATTACAGACATCTGCCTGCCTCTGCCTCCCAGGTGCTGTGATTAAATCTGTGAGCACCACACCCAACATTGTTTAATTAATACAAAATCATGCATATTTGTGGGTTATCATGCTATGTTTTAAATCATGATTATGTTATACAATATTAGACTCAAGAAAAAATGGATCTCCTCCAAAGTTTATCAATTATGGTAAAAGCAATAAAAGTTCTGTTTTGTTTTTAAATCTGTTGTATATTATTCCTCTCTGTAGCCATTCTTCTTCCTCCTCTCTTACTGTAACTTTGTTCTTATTAGTAAACTCTTCTTCAGCCCTTTCCAAGCCCTTATTTGAGAGCCCATTCTGTTCTCAAATCCTATGAGCTCAACATTTTTTAGATTCCATACAAGTGAGTTCATGCAGTACTTATCATTCTGTGCCTGGCTTATTTCACTTATGATCTCCGGTTTCAACTATTTTGCCTCAAATGATGGGATTCCATTTTTATGTATGGCTGAATGCTATTCCACTATATAACTATGCCCCAATTTTTTCCATTAATCAGTTCATGGACACTTTGGTTATTTCCATTTCTTGGTGATTATGAACAGTGCTGAAGTGAACATGGGAAGTTAGATGTCCCTTTTAGACAAAATTTTATTGACTAGACTGTATGGTCATTTGAGAACTCTCCACACTGTTTACCACTGTTTTTCTTTTCTCTTCATGCTTTTTTTTTTTTTTTTTTTTTTTTTTTTTTTTTTTTTTTTGGTTTTTCGAGACAGGGTTTCTCTGTGTAGCTTTGCGCCTTTCCTGGGACTCACTTGGTAGCCCAGGCTGGCCTCGAACTCACAGAGATCCGCCTGGCTCTGCCTCCCGAGTGCTGGGATTAAAGGCGTACGCCACCACCGCCCGGCTTCTCTTCATGCTTTTTGACACTGGTCTTTGTCTTTTCTTCTAATAGTTATATTACTCTATCTGGAGTGAGGGAAGCATCTCATTGTGAGTTTTATTATCTGTTCATTAGTGATAGTGTGCATTTTAAGTTTTTAATGATATCTTAGGGTGTGTGTGTGTGTGTGCAGAGGTGCATACATGCCACTGTGCGTATGTGGAGGTCCGAGAATGACCTTTAGGATTCATCTCTTTCTTTCATCTGTGTTGAGGTAGTGTCTCACTTGCTTCTGTTGCTGTACCATGTACTTCAAGATGGATGGCCATAAGCTTGTGTCCACCTCCCAGCCTACAATAGGAGTGTTTGGATTACAGATGTGTACTGCCTCTTATAAATTTTTATATGGGTTCCAGGTCTCAAACTCAGGTCATGAGGGTTGTACAGCTAGTTCTTTTACCCACTGAGCCAACTCGTCAACCTCTAATTAATCGTGTGTGTGTGTGTGTGTGTGTGTGTGTGTGTGTTGTATATGTGTTTATATGTTTGTATGTGCATCTGTGATGGTTAATCTCAATTGTCAACTTGATAAGCTCTAGTATCATCTGGGAGATAGACTTCTGGCATGTCTCTGAAGGGTTATCCTGTTTAGGTTAATTCAAGTAGGAAGCCCTGCGCACAGTGTATTATCCCATGCCCTAGGCTAGGATCCTTTTCTATAGAAAGGGGAAAGTGAGCTAAAGCACATGTATTCATCATTCTCTGCTTCCATACTGTAGATGCAAAGTGATCCATTCTCTCAACCTCCTGCTACCATGTGTTCCGTGATGAACTATACTCTGGACTGTGAGCTGAACTAAACTTTTCATCATGTTAGTGGCTTTTGTCGGGGTATTTTATCCCGGCAGCAGGAAAAGTAACTAATATCGCATCTGTACCAGTGTGCACATGCATGTGAATACTTGTGTGTAACTCAGACACAACTGTGGGTGTCTTCCTCAGATGCTCTATACCAATTTAACTGAGAGAGGCTTTGTCTGTCTATGTAGAGCTCGCTAATTTGGCTAGACTAGCTAGTCAGCAAGCTCTGGGGCTATGTTTGTCTCTGCTCTCACAGTTCTGTAATTATAGGCACATACTTCTGTGTCCAGCATTTTACATGGGTGTTAGGGATCTGAACATAGGTCCTTGTCCTTGCACAACAAGTACTTGACCATCTTCCTACCCCAGCAATGTGTACTTCATCATATATCGATTAGCCATTTGTTGTATCCCTTTGAGATACATGCCCTAAGTCTGTTATCTATTTTTCTCTGAGGTCACGTTTCCTTATAGAGCTCTGGCTGCCTGGAACTTGCTGTGTAGACTAGGCTAGCCTCAATCTCACAGAGTTATGTCTGCCTCTGCCTCTGCCTCTTTAGTACTGGGAATAAAGGTGTGTGCCGCCATGTCTGTCTCTGCCATCCACTTTTTAAAAATTGATTATTTCTTTTATTGTTAAGAAATTGTTTCGTTAAATATTATGGATCTCAACCTCTGGTCAGATATCTGCTTTATAAAAATGTCATCCTCTTCAGTGTATTGATGGTTTCTTTTGGAAACTTTTTTGTTTGAAATAATTCCATTTATCTATTTTTACTTTTGGTGCCTGTGCTTATGAGATTCTAGCAAAAAAATGTCTATACATGTATCTTGATATATTTTGCTAGTGTTGTCTTCTAGTAACTTCAGGTCCTATATGTAGGTCATTGATTTGTTTTGAGTCGTGCTTGTATGGGACAGGTGGCAGTTTCAGTCCACTACAGTTTACAGCTTTCCCAGCGCCCTTAATGAAGAGGCTGGCCTTTCCATGATCTTTACTGTTGGTGCCTTTTTTAAAAATCAGTTGGTAGTAGCAATATGTGCTTATTTCTTGTCTCCCTTGTCGGTTCCCTTGGTCTATACATTCATTTTAATGCAAAGAATTATGGGGTTGGGGATTTAGCTCTGTGATAGAGCGCTTGTCTAGCAAGCGCAAGGCCCTGGGTTCAGTCCTCAGCCCCCCCCCAAAAAAATATTATTTGCTTTACTACAATTTGTGGTATTTTTGAAGTCAGCTGTTGTAATGCCTCTTGTTTATTTGTTTGTTATTTCTCAAGATGGCTTTGTTTATTTGGGGTTTTTACATGACTCTATGTGAATTTTAGGATTGCTTTTTCTAGTTCTGTGAAGAAAGTCATTGGTATCTTGATAGATCACTTTGAATAGTTTGAACAGTTTAACAGCACTGATTCTTGTAATCCATGAACACAGATATCTTTCAGTTTCTTTATATTCTCTTCAATTTCTTTTCTGTTTTTTTTTTTAAATATCGTGGTTATGATGGAAATCAAGGCCTCATGCATAATAAACAAGTTATAGCACTGACCTACATTCTCAGCCCTTCATATTTTGAGATAAAATATTGCTGTATAGTTCAATCTGACCTTGAACTCAGGATCTTTGTTTCTCTGCTTTGGCTATACTGGAATTATAGACATACTTCACTGTGCCAAGCATAATAAATATTTTACAGCATTCATTATATGTGTCAGCCACCTCTTCAATTAAATTATTTTTAATTTTGGTAATTATTGTAAATTGGATTTCTTTTATTATTTCTCAGAGATTATAGATACTCCCATACATATGAGTGCACCCACACATGCACGCACACACGCAGACTACTGATTATTTTTCTATTTTGCATTTTATTGTATGTGTTTATTCTAGGAGGATTTTAGTGGATTCTGGGGTTTTCTACATATAAAATCATATCATTGGCAAACAGTAACAATTTGATTTCCTCCTTTCCAATATGGATATGGATTCTCTTTCTTTCTTTCTCTTGCCTGATTGTTCTAGCTAGGCCTTCTGTGGCAGTGGTTACTTTAAATATACACAGGAGTGACTTAGGACAACTAATGAAAATCTCTCCTGCATGCTGCTTTAAGCATCATGGATGATTGAACTTAACTGAATTTCTGCTTCAAAGAACTACAAAATACCATTAAAAGATTTCAAAATGTTCCCATGTCCTATCCTATGCTATTGACTGTACATTTAGTATACTTATGAAAACATTCTTAAACATCTTAATTATTATTGTGTAATTACTGTCAAAAACTATAAATTAGACAAGTTTTAAACACTTTATAAAAGTAGAAATTATTTTGGAAGCAACTGTTTTAGAAAACAATTTTAAGCATATAAAATTTATGAGTAATCTGAGAACCTATGAGCATATGGAGTATATTTGACGCCCAGCAAGTGTTCCTTTGTACACAAGCACATGTAAACCTGTCATTTACATTTGTTCAGATTATAGGATGGCCAAAGTGGCAAAGAGGAGGAGAAGAAGAAGCACCAAACGATCAGTAACCACTTGGAAATTTTCCCCATCTCCATCACCTTGAGATAACAATGTTTAATAGGATGACCTTGGAGACTTTGGAAAGGAAAAGGAATTTGAAGGTATGTTCCAGTTTATATTTTTTTCCTTGAGGTGAAAAATAGTCAGTTGTCATGATATTTTTTCAGTTATCCACTATCCAAGAAGATGCGGCTGTGTGGAGTTAGAAGTCAGATTTCTTAGGTTCAAATCCATTTTCGAAGTGAATGAGACCTTTATCTGTTAAATGGGGATAATTATCTTGTCTCCAAAAGCTGATGAAAATACAGAATACACTGCATGGCAAGGACAGGGTAAATACAGATTTGAAAACAATAAGAGCTAAACAACTAATGTTCCATCTTTTGTACCAACATGGCATGTTGTATGTTGTCAAGGAGTCCCAGAGTTCTAATTATATTGACTAGATACCCTGGTTTCTCTCCAACAATAAGAAATGTTTAGTAATTTCTATCAAAACTCTCCTGAGTCTCACTGAGTTAGTTCATGGTGGTTTGTTATATGCACATGAAAATGCTTTGGTTCCTGTTGAAGTCAAATGAGCTGTAATGCAGCTCTGCAAAGCTACAGCACCCGAGTTCCCAGGGGGAAATGAACCCATGCTACCCAGTTCACTATGGTGAGGACAGGGGTAGAACATGGTGTCCAGCTCTGGATGTTTGCTGACAAATGGGACAATCTAGAATGTTGACAGCATGGGGAAACCATGTCACTTGAAAACTAGTTTGGAAGAGATAGAGATTTCAGCTTTAACACATTATAACCTAGAAGTTTTACAGAAATATGAGAGAGTTGCCACAGGTTGGAAGCATTGTAGATGTTCCGGAACTTACTAGAATTAATGGATGGACATTATGGGCAATGTTGCTCAAAAAAAGGACATCTAGCAATGAAATGGTTTAGTTCTTGAAATAGTAATACTAATAATCCTATTACTGAAAGAATTTATGCAAAATTTGTACAACCTACTTAAGTGAGTGATTTAGATATTTTCCATCCTTGGATGGGAAATTTGAGTTACAATTGCTAGATCCCATAGCCAAAGAGGTTTTTTTTTTACTTCTGTTTCAATTCAAATTTAATTTTCATATTGCAAATAAGGTTTCATATGTTATCCTTTCTCTACAACCTACTCTGATATCAAATTATAGCCATGGCTGACATAATCCACGGCCATGAAATGTCAATAACCATTTTAAGTTCTAACAATGCTAAGATATCAATACCTAAAGGTTAATTAAAACTCTTAAAGAAGTTGATATGATTTTATATTTCTTACACTTAATTAAACTTTTTTCATCTTTTTCCCTTGGCTTTGAATTGTCTGGAAAAGTTGCACTGTTTTTTGGAATAATAGTTCTATGAGGATTAAATATCTCTAAAATAGGAGGCATTTACAATCTGCTTATGTATTTTATTTCATTTCATCATTATTTTTATTTTGCACATGAGCTTATAAGGATTTTGTTTAGCCTTCAGTCCAGACCTTGTGACTCAATTCCAATGGTGCTTCTCTAGAGAAGGAAGATGCAAATCATCACCAACAAGCCTAAAATGAGCTGGAGCTAAAGCCTCAACTACAACAGCAGGAACACAAAGACAGGCATAAGGATAGATTAAATATAAGAACACTTCTAGATACAAAATCGCCATTAAGCATCATAATAATAACAAAAGACATACAAAGGCAGGCATGGCAAAAAGAACCTGAACTAGGAACGTTAGATTTGGTTTTATAGTTTTCTAATGGCACTAAAATTCTGTTTTCTTTCCTTTGGGCTAGTTTTCTTCCCACTTCACCTCCCTCTGAGCTATCGAAGAGGGAAATGCAGAGGGTGTGAAGGGGATAAGAAGTCAAGCTGCATATTTTAATGTGTTTCCAAATGCCATAGAGAAAGCTTTCTGCAGCCTACTTGATATGGAGTATATACTTTGTAACTGCTAAACCATGATCATCATGATGACAACACTAGGTGGCATCCATATAGGGAGGACGGAGTCACATTTGGAAAATAACTGAAATGTTGCCAATTGGCTGTTCACACATTTGCTTTTCAATAATAATTATGAGATCATATATAAAATTATATTATGATTTTTACATTGATATTTTGAAAAGGGAATTTTAAATTCGAGATTTAAAAATGTTACCCTATAAAGCACAGAAGAGTATTAACATATATATATATACATATATACATATATATCTACATATATTAACATATGTGTGTGTGTGTGTGTGTGTGTGTGTGTGTGTGTTAATACTCTTCTGTGCTTTAGTGCAGGTGATCCTGACCCACATCAGCTTCCACCAATATATGGTGAAGACCTGAGTTATACAACTAGATCTACTCTTCACTCTTCCAAATACACGATCTACAGGCAGCTTTTCCGAGAGAGCAATGCCCTCAAAGAGTATGCAGAATCAGGTTATTTCTCTCGAGCATTTATACTGGAAATTTTATCCACAAAGAAAGAATGACTTTAAATACAGAATGACAGAGGAAGGAGAAAGCAACAAAAATGAATAGGAAGGAAGTCATCACGAGACTGAAAATGTGACCAGCTATGTAATTGTGACTAACGTCCTCAAACTTCAGAAACCTTAGTTTTCTATCTGTAAGTCAAGCATTAAAACAGTGCTTACCTCTTTACATTGTAGTTAGAATTACACAGCATAACTTATTAAACATTTTTAATGCAGTGCCAAACATGGTGTCTAGCAAGTGCCCATTTCTCTGATTCTACTTTCCCCTTTTCTTTTCCTCCTCTGCTGCTTCCTCTTCCTCTAGTCCTCTCTTAATTCTTTGTGGTACTAAGGATTGAACACAGGGCCTTGTATATGCCAGGCACTTACCAGCTGGACAATATCCCAGCCCTTTCATTATTCATTCAACAAAGATTTGTTGAATACTTACCATATATCAGGTACTTTCTCAGGTACTTGGAATACCGGCCTGTATAACTCAAATACCTCTGTCCTGTTAGACTTTATATGCAGTTGTGATGGTTAGTATTAATTGTAAACTCGACAGAATCTGGAATCATCTGGAAGACAGACTCCTGTGTGTGCCTATGGGAAATTTTCCTGACTGAGTTAATTGAAGTGGGAAGACCTGCCCATTGTGGTGGCACCATTCCATGCTGAGGATTCTAGACTATTGCAAGGGTGAGAAATGAGTCCTGAGCTGCAGTATGCTTTTATCCCTCACTGATTCCCAACTTTGACTGCTGCTTCAAGTTTCTGTTCCTTGATTTCATATCCACAATAGACTATATAGGCTTCAACAGTGAAACAGAATAATTCATTTCTCCTTTATGGTTTTAATTTTAATTTTTTGATATTTTCCTTGATGAATACATTGTGTTTGTAGCATTTCTATACCACAGTATCCTCCTCCAACTCTTCTCATGTTCCTCAACCACTAACTCTTGAATTCCTAATTTCTTTTTCTATAATGATATTGCTATATATATATAATACACACACACACACATACACACACACACACACACACACACAACCTGCCTGATCCAACTAGTGTTGTCCATATATAAATATGTTTAGGGCTAACTGCTTGGGATTAGGAAGCTTGTCCCTGAAGAAAACTAATTCTTCCTCAGTAGTCACTGACTGCTTATAGCTTTTTTTTCTAGGGGTGGTCCATTAAAACTTCCCTCATCTCCATACTGGAATATCCACAAGTATGGTCTTATGCAGATCTTATGCAGGCAACCAAAGGCAATGTCAATAGCCTATGTACTGGAAGGAAGGTGTCCCTTGCCTTGCACTGAAGGTTTTGTTGGCCTTTATCTGAGCTTTTTATCACAGAAATTGGAACATAATGCAACAGTAAAGAAAATATTATATGAAACTATTAGTCAATGTTAATTGATGAATCTTTGATAAACACTATGAAAAGGAAATCCAAGATGCAGGAGGGAGTGTAATGAAACTACTCGATCTAATCCATAGGTTCTGAACATAAGTTGTGCACTAAATTTTAGAGGAGGAGTAGGAATTGACAAGAAAGAGTGGGAGAAAGGTGCTTGGAGGTGAGAGTAGAAAAAGAAGGGACAGTACTTATGAAGGCTTGGAAGCTGAGTCTCTAGAAAGCACATCATTGATGGAGACTTGTTACTCTCTCTGCCTGGTATTTTACTTCACTTTACCCAAACTGACTTAGCTCTAACCCAAGAAAAAAAGAGTTAGTAGGTCGCAGTCTTTTACTCTCCTTGGAGAGAATAGCCAGGAAATATGGAACAAAACCTTTGCTTTCCCACCCTACACCCATAACTATTTTATTAAAACAAGTGGTGTGACAAAGATCATTCTGGAATCTAAAGTCTGAATACATTCTGGAGGCAATATTCATTAAGGCTTATACTTAGATTTTATGCATGGAGGTAGTTTCCTGTCTAAAAGTTCAGAGGGGAGGAACTGTTAGCCTATCTCCTGAAATGTCTTTCATGAAGAAGAGAACCAACATAGTAAATAGAAGTATGCAGCACCTTCCACTTGTGCTAGTCAGTTATTGTGCCTAGCATGTTTATATTATAGACTTCATCTGTAAAGCTCTAAGATTTGGTCATAAAATCTCTACCCAGCTGAAATGTGACATATAAATAAGGTCTCTGCTTAAGAGCTGAATTGCTCTGTTGCTCTTTTAAGCTGTCCTTTCGCTAAATACAACTCTTGGTGACTTTTTAAAGCTGTTTGACACTACCATCCATTTTTAACTCTTGGTGATTAAAAAAATGTGCTACAAAAGCCACCTTATCATTACTGCTTAGCACTTAAAGTGTCCAGAAAATTAGAGTCATGTATAATGAGAAGAAAAATACAGTGTGATAAGAGAATAATCTGAACATTGAATTTCTTTAAAATCTTTCCTTTCCTAGTTAATACTCTAGTGTATGAGAACTGCGGTGGGTAGCTGACATACAGCCAGCTCAAGAAAGAGAAAAAGAACCTAGGCTGCTTGTGTCAAGCATTAGGTTCTAGTGATGATGAAAGTGATGAATACACCTAACAAGTGTTTTTTAAAAAATCTCCATTCTGGCAATTTGTATATTCAAAATATTTTCTGTCTTATGTCACTTCAAAATCTAGTTTTTAATCCAAGCAATCAAATACAGAATTCAAATTATTGAAGGCTTTCCATTCATTTTACCAACACAATTTATGCTTAATATTCGTAATAGCCAGCACCTGGAAACAACCTAGATGCCCCTCACCGGACAAATGGATAAAGAAAATGTGGCACATATACACAATGGATTACTACTCAGCAGTAAACAATGACATCATGAGATTTGCAGACAAATGGATGGACTAGAAAATATCATCCTGAGTGACGTAACCCAGACTCAGAAAGACAAACATGGTATGTACTCACTCAGAAGTGGATACTAGATGTAGGGCAAATGATAACCAGACTACAACCCACAGCTCCAGAGAAGCTAGCTAACAAGGAGGACCCTAAGAGGGACACATGGATTATCTGAGAAGGGGAAATAGATGATATCTCTTGGGTAAACTAGGGGTGGGAGACAGAAGAGGGGATGGAGGATGAGAACTTGAGGGAACAGGATGGTTGAGCTAGGGGAGAGATGGAATGGGAGAACAATGAAAGAGTTATCTTGATAGAGGGAAAGATTATGGGGATTGGGAGAAACCTGGTGCTAGGGAAATTCCCAGGAATTCACAAAGATGACCCCAGTTTAGACTACTAGCAATAGTGGAGAGGGTGCCTGAACTGGCCTGCCCAGGTAATCAGATCGATGACTACCCTAACTGTCATCATAGAGCCTTCATTCAGTAACTGATGGAAGCAGATGTGGAGATTTACAGTGAAACACCAGGCTGAGCTCTGGGAGCCTAGTCTAAGAGAAGGAAGAGGGATTATATGAGCAAGTGGAGTCAAGATCCTGATGGGGAAATCTACAGAGACAACTGAACCAAGCTCATGGGAACTCACAAACTATAGACCAACAGCTGTGGAGTCTGCATGGGACTGGACTAGGCCCCTCTGCATACAGGAGACAGTTGTGTAGCTTGATCTGTTTGAGGGGCCCCTGGCAGCGGGACCAGAATCCATCCCTGGTGCATGAGCTGGCTTTTTGGAGCCCATTACCTATGGTGGGATGCCTTGCTCAGCCTTGATGTGTGGGGGTGGGTGTGGGGGCTTGATCTTGCCTCAACTGAATGTACCATGCTTTGTTGACTCCCCATGGGAGGCCTTATCCTTTCAGAGAATTGGATGAGGCGGTGGGAGGGTGAGAGGAGGCAGGGGGGCAGGAGGAAGGATGAGAGAGGGAACTGTGGTTGGTATGTAAAATGAATACAAAATTTTTAAAAAGTGTGTATTATTTGTTTGGGTGTGTACATGTGTGCATGCACATGTGTATAGGTCAGAGGTCAAAGTCAGGAATATCCCTTAGTTGTGTTCCATTGTATTGATAGAGGCAGTATCTCTTACTGAACCTGGAGCTAACCAATTGGCTAGGCTGGCTGACAAATGAGCTTCAGAGACCTGAACTGTTTTACGTGGGTGCTGAGCATCTGAATTCAGGTCCTCTTTCCTTCACGACAGTAACTTTACAGTCTGAGTCATTTCCCCAGGCCCTTGATTTCTTAAAAAAAAAAAAAAAAAAAAAGAAGAAGAAGAAGAAGAAAGAAGAAGAAGAAGAAGAAGAAGAAGAAGAAGAAGAAGAAGAAGAAGAAGAAGAAGAAGAAGAAGAAGTTTGATTTTTAAGTAATTATAGATTTTCAGGAAGCTGCCAAAATAGAAGAAGTCAGTGTACTTGTCACACAGCTCTGCCCAATGGTGACATATTACAAAGCAATCACATATTAGCAAAGCCAGGGCTTAAGGTGCACCATGTCACTTACTATACCTCAGATCATACTCTGACTTCATGCATGCACCTATTTTCTCTTGTCTGCATCATAGTGTTTGTGAAACTACCACCATGGTCAAGACACAAAACTCTTTCATTACCACCAAGAAGCTCTTTTATGCCACCCTATTCTTGATCATGTTGTCTCCTCTCCCTTACCTTCCCCTCCCCTCTGCCAACTCCCTATCTCATCCCCACCTTTTTTTTTCATTTCAAGGATATCATGCAATTGTAACTGTTTGATATCATCTTTTTTTCACTCACTCTAGTAACCTAAAAATCCATCCAAACTATTACACATGTCAATAGTTCATTCCTTTTCATAGCTAAGTAATATTCCACTGATGTACTACTCTGTTCAAATTGGCGAATGACATTTGTGTTGCTTCTTGTTTGCAAGTGCTATATATAAGACTACTATAAATAATCATGTGTATATTTTTATATAAATACAAGTTGTAATTTCTTGAAAATAAATGCTCAGAAGTATCATTGCTGAGTTACACGGTAAGTATGATTGATTTTTTAAAAAACAAACTTCTATACTGTTTTCAGAAAGCCTATATACCATTTTATATTTCTATAAGCAATGTGCAAAATATAATTACTGCACTATTCTCAGCATGTATTAATGTCAATAATTATCCATGATTGTTATTGTAGCTATTGAAAACTAGTGATATCTCATCATGATTTTAATGTGCATTTCTCTAATTGATAGTGATGAGTGTGTATTTGGAATCTATTGATCCTTTTGGGTAACATTTCTGTTCAAATCTTTTGCCTATTTTCTTATTAAACTAGCTTCTTATAGTTGAATTTTTCAAAGTTCTATATACATATTGGATGAGTCTTTTATTGGGTACATGGTTTGAAAAGCCTTCTCTCTTAAATTGCTTTTTCCATCCTTTTTACAGGATCTTTGCCAAACATGTTTTAATATTTGACTAAATCCAATGTGAACCCTTTTTTGGTGAATCATGCTTCTGTTGTCATATAGGGGCTGAATTTTTCTCCAGAGCATCCATTTATGTCAATAGATACCAGTGTCAGAACTTAGCATGGCCTGAAAACTGAGCCAATTTCTTTATAAGCATTATCTAATTTCGTCTTTACCTCACCTTTAGGATGTGCACACGATCAGCTACTTACCTTTTTGCAAATGAGGTGGCTAAATCTAAGCAAAGTCAGTCACCTACCAAAGCTCATGTAGCAAGTATTTTGTTATCTGCTTTCAAGCCCTTATATGTCTAACTTTGAAGTACATTGTTAATGGAATTGGGGGAAATGGTATGGGAGTATTGGTGTTGAATTACCCTGGCAAGGCATGGAAGAGGTGGAAAGTGCCATAAGGCAATGGCTGCACTGCACTTAATCTATTCAACAAAAAAGCTGCAAATAAGGAACAGCTCCTATCAAGGATAAGAAAAAAGGGCAAGCCAGCAGTTGGCATAAACACAATCCACTAACGAAATGCCAACTTTGATCCAACTCTTTAGTTTCCAAGAAAGAACATGTTCATCCTCTTCACTGGCATACTTTCTGCCTCCCAAGAGATATAAGAAAGGGTTCTTTGGCACAGCATGAATGCAGCAAATAGAATGCTTTTCTTCCACCATGAACTGAGCCTGAATTGACTATAGTGAAAGAATTCTCTATGGAATGTAAGAGACTCTGGACAAGCACTCTAGCATTGACCAATATCCTCAGTTTGTTTTGTCCTGTTCTAGTTTGTTTGTCTTTATTTTATCTTCTTTTTAATTATTATTTTTCAATGCCTGTTTGTTTTCTATTAAGAGACAGAGAGAGAGAGAGAGAGAGAGAGAGAGAGAGAGAGAGAGAGAGAGAGAGAGAAAGTGTGGGGATTTGGGTGAGTGGGTAGAATCTGGGAGGCATTAGGGGATGGGAAACTGTACAGTGTAAACAGAATACATTGTATTAAAAAACAATTTTCAAGAAAAGAAAAAAAGGCTTCTGAAAATTGTATATTTTGGTTAAGATATAGAGGAGAAATTAGTGATACAGGGAGAAACGAAAGCAGACCTAGATACTGCAGATATGGCACTATTCCTACATTCAGTAGTCTACAAGTGACTTGAATCTAAACCAATGGACTACACAGTATTAATTGTATTAAGGAAGGGAGATTGCTTATACAGTATCATTTGAAGGATGTGAAATTAGTTGGAATATTCTGATCCAAAATGATTAGTATAGGAGCCTGAATTCAAATGAAAGTGACCACGATAAACGGGTACTTTTCAAAGTGTAGTCCTGGGACCAATAATCAGGGATTTTGAACAACCCTAACCTTCAGACCACACCCCAAAGTTATGGACTCAAACCCTGGAGGTAGGGTTCAGCAGCCTAAAATGTAAATTATTTCAAGATCTGAATGGTGGCTATAGTTTGAGAATTTCTGTAGTATGTAATTGGAACATTACATTTGTATTAGCTTGGTCTAGTTTCAACCATTCATTCTTTTTTTCTTTTTCTTTCTTTTTTTTTGGTTTTTTGAGACAGGGTTTCTCTGTATAGCTTTGCGCTCAACCATTCATTCTTATCTATAACATTTCTGATCATAGATTATAAACATTAGGATCTTCAACTATATATGGAATGAAAGAGGTTGGCTGTAGTGTTCATTTATACCATTTATCTCCCATGAAGTGCTAGTTCATGGTCCTTCGAAAGTTTCAGAATAGACATCCTTCTTTATTTATGGCAGAAGCAAGCGAGTGGTTTCATCCAAGCAAAAGTTTGTTCAAATGAGCCATTCCTTGTTGCTTGTTAGTTCGCTTTATTGAGATACATCTTATTACATAATGTAGGCTGACCTACAACTCCAGGTCCTCCTGCCCCATGCTAGTGCTGACATTACTAATGAATGATTACCACTATATGTGGCTTCAAGTAGAACATGTTCCATTATTCCTATAAAAGGAAATTCCCGCATTCAGTTTCAACTAAAGAAAATAATTTGCCTTTATTAATTCCCATCCCTAAGGTCCACAAGGAACCTTAGCTTTGCCTTCCCCAGTCAAAGCAGGTGGGGTGACACAAAGAACGAAGAGCATCGTCTTGTGTCTTATTTTCTCAAACACTGGGTATAAGAAGCTCACCTGGGGCAAATGATGAAAATGCGAGTTCCTAAACGGTAAGCTGAAAGATTTTAGTGCCACAGAACCCAAGAATCTGTTGGACATTTTCCCCCTCCCCAGTTGGTCCTAGTGGACCTTTGGAATCTCTAACTATGTAAGAAGCAATCAAATATACAGGATGCCGCAGCAGGCAACATACGGAACAAATTCATTCAAAAGCTGAGGCTTGCATCTTCCCTTCCAAACACAAAGTTAAAACAGCTGGCTGATTTGATGAAAACGATAGATTCAGCTATTTGACAGCAATTTTTGGCACCTTCAGTTAAAGCAAAATCTGGAAAGTCTTTAAGCCAAGAGCCCATCATTAAGGAATGACATTTCTGTAACAACCATGTTGATGACAACAGCTATGACAAAAGTCTGATCAAATGCTGAGGGCTGTCCCAGGTCCCATTGTGATCCCCTTTCTTTAGCTTAATCTTTATTGCTTTCAGTAGCAGGTGATGTTCATCTTCCACCCAGCTCTAGCAAGATAGAAGTTTGCTTTTAGGTCTTTATACAAGCCTGTGCCACTGTGTGCTTACCTTATTAGCCTTGCTAATAAGAGAAAAGAGCAGAAAGGTGAAGTCTGGACATCAAAAAAGAAAGAATGAAGGGGAGAAAGGAAGAGAAGAGGAGAAAGAACACCTTTCACACAAAGCTTCCAGCTCTTCAAAGGAGCACAGAATGCACAAGCATGTGTGCATACACAAAACTCTCATTATTTCTTAGCTTCTATGTATCTAGATCAGCTGCTGTTAAGGCCTGCATTTCTGACATGATTCAGAAAAGTATATGCTGCAGTGTAGTCAAGACTAGATGGTTTTCTTTGTGTTACACCAGCTTCCAACTACTATTTCACTGCAGCAGGAGGTGGAGTGGGGGAGTCCTGACAGACAGGGAGAAATTCCCCAGCTTCTGAGCGGCAGCATTCTTTAACATAAGAGATGTGCTCCATCTACTGGTAGAGATGATAACCATAGACAGAGATGCACATTCCAGAAAATCAAATAAAGGCATGTATTATAAATTCCATTCTGATTGTTTAGATAAGAAAGGACACTGTTTCATTTGGGGGACAAAAAGACAAAGGAACAGAGAATGAAATCTACAAAATTTCCCAAGACCTTATGAAGAGCAGAAATGAAAACAGGCTGGACAGAGAGATAATGGACAATGAAATAAAAGGCCAAGAAGGAAGCACTGAAATAGTACAAATGCAGGAAATAAGCCATTTGCTCATCACTTCAACACAGAAGCTTCCAATCAAAGCCCCCACAGGATCTGGACATAATACACTACGTGCCATATTTGAGAGCCTTCCTATACATTACTATAAGCAAACATTTTACGGGGATTCTACCCACGTGGACCCAATTCACTTGAGTAAGGCCAAGTCTTAATATAGAATCATAATCCATCTTGTCATTGTCTGGGGATGTACAGACAGTAGTGCTGACACCAAAAGCTGGCAGGCGTTTGGAAAAGACTGGAGGGGTTGAGGCATGACTGGCCCTTCTGTGCCTCTTATCCATATAGTTGGTCTCTAATGATAACAGCTGTTGCCTGCCAGGTCTGTCGCTGTTTCCAGTCCTGATTCGTAGGCATCTGAAGAATCTGATAGTTTTTCCCACAAACAGATGTATGTGCCTTTTGAAGCACCGATGAATACTGGACCATCATTTCTCACGAGTCTGACAGTGCAATTCTGCAATATCTTGTAGAAACACTTTTTTCTACCCCCTTCTAGGCTCACCTCTCTAATTGATCCTCGAGAAGGAATATTTGCTTAGGTTCTTCTAGGCACTGGCCTTGGTGCTTTCTACACTCTGCATTTAATATTCACAATAGCCTTGTGAGGGTCTTTTCTTATCACTATTTGGGGCTATTCTGAGACACCAAGATGGCAACTTGAAGCAAGTAAACACTTATCCAGATGCTATTAACTGCGGTATTTGGAAAGCTGACCAAAGGAATGGTGTGTGAGCTTTCTACTAGGACATGGAGTGTGCCATGTTGGCACCATGTAATGTGATAATAAGCCTGAATAAATTGGTCTTTCTTAGCATATGGAGCTTAGGACATTTGCATCAGGATTCCTGAAAATATCTGTGGAACATGCAAATCCTTCAGGTGCAGGTCTATATCCCCAAAATTTAAGAGGCTGAGCCTGAAGGACCCTAAGCTCAAGGCCAGTCAGGGATCCAATAAGATCCTTATCCAGAGAGCAAATCAGAACACCAACAAATGTAAAACGTACTGAGACAAAAAAAAATGCAGACTGATCCCTGATCCTCAGCAGACTGACTGAATCAGAGCTTCTTGGAGACTGGAGTCAAACAAAATTGCAACTCTGATGGTAACTGAGGGTATGCCTTCTATACAAGCAAAACCAAAGAGCCACAAGAAGTTTTGAAATGCCAAGGCCGTGCTTATAGAGGGAGCAGTGTAGCAGGCTTTGTCTAGTTTTGCAGCTTAGGCTGCTGTGGTGTAGGGACAAGAGTGCTGCTGTTGGTTATTCGGTTAAGCCATGCAATGCTGTGAGCCAGCTTACTCAGCTGGGAGACGGGGGAACATTGTTTCAGCCTCACATGGCTGTAGTGAGGATTAACACATGTGAAAGCACACACACATTTCAAATGGCCTCATGACAAATGGAAAATGTTGCCCTAATTGTCCACATCACCACCATGCAATATAGACCTTGCCCATTTCCCAGTCTCAATGTGGAGTATTTTCCTCCATCCTCTAGATTTGTGTCTTACAGCTGGGATAAAAGTTAAATGTAACTCGGCCGGGCGGTGGTGGCCCACACCTTTAATCCCAGCACTCGGGAAGCAGAGCCAGGCGGATCTCTGTGAGTTCGCAGCCAGCCTGGGCTACTAAGTGAGTTCCAGGAAAGGCGCAAAGGTACACAGAGAAACCCTGTCTCGAAAAATCAAAAAAAAAAAAAAAGAAAGTTAATGTAACTCTAATATAGGTTTAAAGGCCCTTGCATATTGAGGGTTTTCCATGATAGGACTGAGACTTAATGAGACTTCTGGAGAACAAGAGGCTACCACAGTTAACCAGCCACCAGCCCACTGCCAGCCATGAAAGTGAGATACTGGATCATCCAGCTATCTGCTGACCTTCCAACTAACTTCAGACTGATGAACAGAACCAGCAGAAATTGGGAGAGGCAGTCTAGACTGAAATAACTTTGAGGAAGCCCATTGAATTATGCTATTTATAACTCATTGTTGTTTAAAGCCCCCAAGTTTTAGGAATGCTCCTTGTATGGCAAAAGGTAATGGAGACAGGCTGCATGCTGTTGGTATTATGTAAGTTGTTTAGTACGGATTCTGTGTCTTTTTCAGGTGCTGACCAGAGGTGCACACTGCAGATAAGTAGGCATCATTGGGTGAATTTCCAAGCAATGCTTTTCATTGTGTGGGTACAATGCAAACTGGAAATGGTTTCATAGTCTGTCCTGACTAAAGCATTCTCTAGAAGTAGCAAGGAGCTAACATGAAAGAACCTCTTCTTATTTTTCTAACTCATTGTTTCTAAAAAGGCCATTCAGCAGCTTGGTGCAAAAGGATGTATTAAATCTCCTCCAAGCTGATTGTCAATAATCTTCTGACTCCACGAAAGTGTGTGTAATCCACTGCATACCTTCCCATATGCACACTTTCGACATCCTGCTGCTGGCACTAAGATAAATGGCTTCATCAAAGGCAGTCATGGAAGCTTATGACCTGTTGAGGCAGAAAAGCTTCCTGGGGGATCAGAAACATCCTAATGCCCAAATCAAGCATTCTCACTGCTATGTGAAGCATCAACGTGCAGAATATATTAAATAAACCTGTAGTGGTGAATAGGGCAGAATTGTGCTATCCACCCTTACCCCAGGAGTCTTTATAACTATGATTAAATTCCTTTGATAGGCACTTTCAAAGTGCGTTGTACCTCTAGCTAAACATGTTTTGTGAGACTGTCATCTGGAAATAGTATCTAAGGAGTCTCATTCAGTGGAACAAGGTAAAGTGTTTTTTTATTAAATCCATATTCTGCAACCTGAAAAATAAGCTCAAAATCAAGATTTTTAAACCTTCTTCTCCTTCTCTAAGAGATTTAGTAATTGTGCAATGAATGAATATAACCATTTTACCATTCATTTGACATACAGCAAATTGCAACTCACTGAGAGCAACTGGCTATTTGCAAGGCTGATTCACAATATTCCAATCACATACTCATTCTGCATCCAAAGCACACTTTATTAGATGGTTATGGTGGCTGTTGTTGTTGGAGGATAACCACATAATGCATTTTCTTAAATCTATCTTTGAGCTGCATTGAATCAGAATAATATCTCAGAATGCCCCCTGGGTAACCCAAAATAAGTTTCAGGCATCTCTGCTTATTGTGCATAAGCTTTATTATGTTCATTTGCACTGAAGAATCTCAAGTGGTTTTAACAATGTTAACAGATTTTTCTGGATACAATTTCAACTTTCATTCACTAAATCAAAACTGGCCCATATAAATAAACATCATTAAGCCAGTTAATATGAGTTGTTGAACAAGGATTATACTGAAATTTTTTATTCTAGGTCAACTACCTCTGAACTATAGTTAGTTAGCAAGATTGCATTTGACAAGTACTTAATAAAAACCAGCTGAGGTTGTGGTAGAATATTTAGGTGTTGGATACAGTCTTGTGGTTGAAAATGATCCAGAATGAAATGAACAATCAGTAAAGAATTAAGTAATAAAGGAAATAACCATGTGAACACACTATCAGAGAATAGAAAAGCAAACAGATAATAATTGGAGCCGTAGACATCCTCTACCCAAGGCATTTGTAGAGCAATAGAAGATTGCCAAGGGTATAATGAAGAGAATCACCAATGTTAAAAGTGTAGGCTGAACAGGAGACTGAAAATGAGTAGCCAGAAAATGATTAAACCTGAAGTGGTTTGTATTACTAACCTAGGCCAGAGAATTTTTCAACACTAAGAGGATGATACCAAGAGAACAATGATAGCTATATGGAGCCCATTAGATTTTACAACAAATACAGAGGAGCCTAGGATACAGCTCAGTGGTAGAGAACTTGACTGATATGCAAAAAGTCCTAGGTTCTTGTCTGTGCATGGAAGGAAAAGGGAAATTATGGTGACTTCAGTCAGAACTGTGTGATGAGAACAGTCATGAGACTGTAAAGGTTCGTGCAGTGCATTGTAGGAAGGAAATAAATAAAGCAAGTATGGAAAAATCCTTTGTTCTTCAAGTTTCACCTTGAAGAATGAGAAAGAATGGAGGAAAGAGAATAAATAAGTAAATGAGAAGATGGAGTGAGGAACGCTGTTTGGAGAAGAAAGAGTGTCAACCAGAAGCCAGCAGGCAGCCCAAGGAAAGACAGTGAAGGATGGAGATGAATTAGAACAAGCTGCAGTGACATGAAAACACCTTGATCAAAACCTATTACTCTGTATGAGAAGGGGAAGGGAGGGGGACAGGGATAGAGAAGATGGATGGATGGATGGATGGATGGATGGATGGATGGATGGATGGATGGATGGATGAAAGAAAATGGATATAAACCTAGATGTGGTAGAAGAGGGGCTAAAGAATTGATATAAAATTACTGACAAAGAGGAGAGAGATGCTTGAAGGATGGAATGAAAGAAAAAACGGTTTCAGAAATATTTGCAGGCCTGAAAGTCAGGAATTTTATGGACTTGCACCTGATGACTTTATCTTTTTTAAAAAAAATTATTCATTTTACATACCAATCAAAGATCCCCCTCTTCCTTCCTCCTGCTCCTCCAGCCTCCCCTCCCAACCCATCCTCCATTCCTTCCTATAAGAAGGTAAGGCCTCCCATGGGGAGGTACATTTAGTAGAGGCAGGTCCAAGCCCCTCATCCTGCCTCAAGGCTGTGAGAGGTGTCCCATCATAGGTAGTGGACTCCAAAAAGCCTGCTCATGCACCAGGGATGGTTTCTGATCCTACTGCCAGGGGGCCCCTTAAGCAGATCAAGCTACACAACTGTCTCACTGTGCAGAGGGCCTAGCCTAGTCCCATGCAGGCTCCACAGCTGTTGATCCAAATTTCATGAGTTCCCACTAGTTTGGTTTGCTAATGACCTTATCTTAATAGTGAAACAGGTACCTCTTCAGAGACTGGAGGGCCAAGCAGAACACTGGAGATATGATACAAGTAGAGTCAGTTTGAAATAGTCATTGTGGAAACTGGATATCAAGTCAATGCTAAAATAATGAAAGTATTCTTAGATAACATGGAAGAGTAGCCTCAGGTAGCATTAAATAGCATGGCTTTGTGGTGTGGCTAGCACTGCTCAGCTGTCTCGATAAAAGCAACAAGAAGGAAGTGGAATATCTTCAAGGATAGGGCTTAGGAATACAAATTTGATAGAAGAACAGTGGGTAAATGGTGTTATAAATCCTGGGACAAAACAGATAGACCACAAAACATAAGCAATATATATATATACTAGAGAGTACTGAATGGCAGTAATATTACTGTAAGCAATTAGTGGCTACAGTGAGAAAAGGTCTCTTAATTTTAACCAGTACCTATGAGAGCTACTCTAAACAGAATGAGAATGTTAAGAAGACTGGGATCAGAATAGACTCTGTGAACAAAGGATGTCAGCAGGGATACGGTTCTAAGAGTTTCATGGCCCAGAAGAAGGTCATGTGGTGAATGAATGGAGAATGCAGATGATGACCACAAAAGAACAGAAGACTCACAGCTTGAAATGCAAGGAATGGCTGTTGGCTATACAAGCAGCCAGGTTCAGAGGATGACACTAGGACTAGGCTACACAAGAAACAGTATAGTTGTCAGGAAGAGTGAGAATCCATATGGAGGATTGCTCCACTTCCCAATCTGATGGGAGAAAGAGTAATTCCACTTGAGACAGGATATGAGAAAGTTTACTGTGGGAGAAGAGTGGCAAATGGTACAGAAAGGACAGGCTCTAAGTGATGATGAGAAGAAATATAACCAGAAGGATTCTCATATTATAGCAAATAACAGCCCAATAAAGCTGGGACTGTGATATGGATGGGTTGGTTAGCAAGACATTTTTAACTGAACATCCCCTGGCCCAGCTTTCTTCAGCTGGCTGAGGAAATGTGTTGCAGTTGGCTCTCCAGATATCTAGGTATCCTGTAGATGTCTTTTAAGGTTACATATGAGCAGCATTTAGTTTCAAGCACATGAAATTGCTACTGTCCACTACTTCTGGCCTGCAAAAATGATAGTATTATGTGGCTCATCCTGAAATCTTGTATAACTAAAGGGATTGTTAATATTTTTAGTGGTGTCCTAGGCTACTACTTTCTGCTTATTTCAGACTTTACCCTCAGGAGCTTTAAGTGCAGACCCACTTTCTCAAGTTATCAAAGCAAAATAGTGCAATTCTGAAATCAGAGCATGTTCTACTCTGCCTAATATGACTAGCAGTGGAACTCATCAGAGATGCTCACTTCCCAATGATAAACAGCAAGCTTCTGTTTCTTGAAGGGGAAGTGCTGGAATGGAAAATAAGATGTATATGCCACATGAAGCAAGCACTCTATCACTGAGATACCTCCCAGCCAAGGGCCCTGATTCTTAATAACTGAAGCCTAGTGATGCAGCTGGTGATGAGGTACTATGATAGAATCAGGCATCAATCTGATCAAATGGAGATTCACTTGGGAGACGGGCCTGTGGGCATGCCCACTCACTGTGGATGATACAGTTTCTTAGGCTGGGATGCAGGACTATATGAAAAGGAGAAAATGAGCTAAGCAAGAAAGCATTCATTGCTCTCCTCTTCAAGACTGTGAATGAAATGTGATCAGGAACCTCAAGCTCTTGCTGACTTGATTTCCCATTCATGGCGGACTGTGCCATCAGACTGTGAGCCAAAAATCAATGCTTCCTTAAATTGCTTTTGTCAGGGTATTTTATCAACAGCAGGAAAATAAACTAATACCATCACCAAAACAAAAAGCCTTTGTGGGATTTTATGGCAGAGGGAGAAGTAAAGGATGGACATGGGTCAGAGGAGGAGGCAGGAAATGGAAGCTGACAAGAAGCCTCAAGGAATGAGAAACAAAAGAAAAGGATACAGAACTACAAACTCAGAAATGACCTCTAGGAGGAGTCAGCATCATCTTTTCCCTAAGAAGGGAAGTGTCACCTGCTCCCAGCCAATTACACTGGCAGGAGAGATAAGGCACAGCACACAAGAGAGGAAAGAAAACTGACTGCTCTTCTCCCTCAACTTTTGCAGCCTAGTTCTTGGAGAATAGACCAGAATCAGGTTCTTGGATAAAAGCAGATCCTGTTTAAACATGTCACTCCTGTGTCATCCTTACCCCTGGGTCCATCAGAAGAGGATATAAACACTGGGCACAAGCTTTGAACCTGCGTGTGGCATCTGCTTTATTGAATATTGATGCAACTGTTTTGGCAGTCAGAGGACTACAATCATCATTCCCTTAAAAATTGGAGAGAAAGGGAAAGGGGGGCCTTCTCTGTGTTTTCAATACTAGAGCTCTGTTCTTTATATATCTGCTTGTTCCATTGTTAAATAAACCAACATATTTAAGGGTGACATATTCTCTTAACTAATGCCTTGTCAGGCCCATGTGAATGCTAAAAATGGACCTCAGTGACTGCTATTTCCATTTCTTTAAGATATAATTTGATTATTTTTATTGTGCTTTTTTCTCTAGGCACTCACAAGAAAACTGGTTGTCTTCTCCCAAAAATAATTGAAATATGACAAGGGCTCAAGCCCATAGGAGACAAAGTTTCCAGAACAAAAATAGTCCTGTGAGTCATACACATGCACTGGTCTTGTGAGAATTAGCTTCAATTTGGGAATAAATGTTTTTTCAGAAGTAAAATCATTTTTATTTAAACCTCTTATACTATTACACCTTGTGTAGACCTGAGAAACCCACAGAAAATGGATAATTTAATAAAACCAGGTGATCTAAATCACCCAGGGATAATTTGAATTATTATCTGTAGATAATTCATTATGCACATATTTCTAGCAAGATCCTTAAATCAGCAGGGTTTCTTAATCAGAGACTTTCAAATTTTGTCTGTAATAACTGGAGACTTGACCCATAAATCAGCAAATAGGCCAGCAGGCTCTCCACATGCTTCACATTTCTTCTTGGGAGAAAAAGACAATTATCCTAAGGTCACAGAAGAGGGGAAGATGGACATGAAAAGTTATTGAGAATTTTATAGCAAAGGGTAACTAATTTCATCATTTTTTAAAAGTGGATTTGGGTAAAAACAGATGACAAAACTGTGAAATTGAGCTAGGCATTTTATACAAGAGTGCTTTAAATATTTATAGGAACAACATTACCAACTAACACTGCCTCCCATTTCCAGGAAGATTATTGTCATACATAGAAAATTTGAAATTATTTGTACTATTTTATAAATCGCATGTACTTTCCTTGTGTGCTGTGTGTGCATGTATGCATGCATGTATGTATGTATGTATGTATGTATGTATGTATGTATGTGAGTGGGTGGGTCATGTGTGCATGTGGACATCAGAGAATCACTTGTAGGAGTCAATTCTCTCCTACCATGTGGATCCTGGAGATTAAACTGAGGTTATCCTTCTTGGCAGGCACCTTTACCTGCCGAGTAAACTTGCCAGTGCCTAAAATTTAACTAAAAAAAAATACTAGCAGTTTTGAAGCCGCCTCAGGTCTTATCCCCCTACCTCTCAGAATCGCAGTCTGAGTTTTCTGAAGGGCCTTATATGGGTCTCCTAGAGCAGGGTGAAGGGGAAAAGTCTATGTGATACAGGGACAGAAGCTTTCCGTTTCAATCCCAAGGCCCACTAACACTGTGCAGCAGATTGTATTGATCCCAACCCAGATCTTTTTTTCTCTGGCTGGTAGACATGTCTATCTGCTGAAAGTGTAGGCAGCTATCTATTCACAGCTTCTCCCCACCCCCATTCCCAAATTACTCTTAGAAAGATGAGAAATCCTTCTCCCAATAGATGAAGATAACAACCCCCTCCACCTCCTAGGGATAGCTAACCAATGACTGACACAAAGGGACAAAAGGATAACCATCTGAAACAATTTGTTATTGTTACAATACCACTTTTGTGCTCATGGGCATTCTTGACATCAGGCTGAAGTCAACATTAAACCTAAACTACATGCTTGCCTAACTTTCTTCCCCTGACCTATCTGGTTTCTCCAACCCTTTTCTTAACAGCATTTCCTCAATAAATCACTTGAATAAGAATAGCCACTCCAGGCTCTGCTTACAAGAGGTCCTGAAATCTAAATGCAATGTGAAGTTAGAAACTTGCTTGAAGTATCTATGGGCAGTTAGTTCCTCACATGGGAAATGAGGATAAGACCTACCCCACAGGATTGTTGAACAGGTTAGACAGAAAAACTTGTGTAAAAACTTTTGCTCAACAAAATACTATTCCAATTTAAAGAATTAATATGACCCAATGTAATATAAGATATTGTGTGTACTATTCTCACATATTGAGCCCAAGAAGAGGGACACCTTTAATAAAAAGAGTTTCTTGGCTTTTGATTCTTCTCCTACTTGACTAAGTCTCTGTGACAGGCACTTAATGCTCATCTCAGTCTAAATCTAGGTAACAAATGCATCAAGGGAAGGGCCTAGGCCACCTCTTTAAATTCTAAGCCTGTGTTGAGAAGCTCCAGATAGTCAGCTCTAAATCTTCAGCCTCTAGAATGCTCTGAAATGGCCTCTAGAACTCCAGCTTCACAGGGCCTACTGTTGACTTGATTAGATAGCCATGTGGGAATGTAACATCATTAACCTGGCCAGTTTCTTAATTTGTTTTGCATTGCTAAAACAGAATACCACAGACTGTGTAACTAACAATGAGTAGAAATTTCTCACCACTGTGGAGGTTGTTGAGAAATTCCAGACCCAAGGCTGATATCTAAAGAGAATCTTCTTGCTATGTCATCTCATGTTGGAAGCCTGGTGTGCAGAAGAGGGCACATGTGCCAGAGGTGAGAGGAGCACCACCAAGCTCCTCTTTTTAGAGGAAAGACCTCCTTCTAGAGTGAACTTGCTCCTGCCATAACATGAATCCATGCATGAATGCTGAGCACTCCTGATCTAAGACTTCAAGAACATCACCTCTTGAAGGCCTCACCATTTAGCATTCTTGCATTAAGGATTGTCAGCTTTGGTGGACACATTAACATTAAAGTATTGGAGATATATATATTCTAATAAAAAAGTATTCACTATATGACCATAATACTTAGGAAACTTATAAGAAATGTGATATTTTTATTACTCAACAGTTCATATTACAAAATAAATCACTTCTCTCAATATCTTTTAAACTAAAAAGTAAGAACACATCCATTCTAGGATCACATACTACATTTTTATCTGTCTTTAGTCTCTCTCTCTCTCTCTCTCTCTCTCTCTCTCTCTCTCTCTCTCTCATCTTTTATGGCACTGACATTTTTGTGGAGAATATAGTAAGTGGTTTCAGTTAGAACTTTCCTCATTTTATGTATGGGAATAACATACACTTTAGATGATTAAGATTAAACTCTAATCTTAATTTAAAGAAAGAGTAAGATAGTCTTTGTGATAATCATAGTTTGTGATGAGAGCTCACTAAAAGCCAATATCAGAAATGAAAACACAGACTTGGGGCGAAGCACAGGAGTAGAGCAGTTGGACCTCATGTCTGAGGTCCTAGGTTTGATTTCTAGCCATGAGAGAAAATGAAAACCTGAACTTTGGGGGCTCGTGAGGTGGCTCAGAGGTTAAGAGCAGTGACTGCTCTTCCAGAGGTCCTGAGTTCAATTCCCAGCAACCACATGGTGGTTCAAAACCATCCATAATGAGACCTGGTGCCCTCTTCTAGCCTGCAGGCAACATGCAGGAGGAATATTGTATACATAATAAATAAATAAATCTTAAAAAAATAACATATCCTATCATGGTGACATAATACGCCCTTTACTTGTTTAAAAAACAAAACAAAAACAAAAAAAGAAACCTGAACTTTGAAAGATACTTCTGCAGAAAGATTTTGGGTTGAAAACCATGTCAAAGAACCCATTGGAATGAAGGTAGTGTTATAAACTTGAGATCTACCTTTTATTTGTTTCATTTCATTTATTGAGCAAATATTTGCCCAGTACCTATACTGCATTAAAAAAAAAAAGTCAATGAAGTTTTTTCTTCCACCTCCAAGTTCAAGGATTTATCTGTAATTGGAATCTTAAAGACTTTAAAGCCGTTTTGAAAGTATAAGAATATAGACCTTTTTGATTGTGAGCCTAGTCTTTAAAGCTGAGCCATTTCTAACAAGGCAACTTCCTATGGTGGGACTAGGACATCAACCCAAACACAAAACTTTCTGTCTACAATCCATCCTGACTGCAAAGTGTGCTGGGGCAATGGAAGCACAGAACTTATGGGAGTAGCCAGCCAATACTAGCCTAATTTGAGGCCCATGCCTCAAGAGGAAGCCCATGTATGACACTGTCTGGATGGCCAGGAACCAGAGGCTGGATAGCCCAGAGACCTAGCATAGAAAAACTCAATAAAATGATTTTTAATACTCTACTGTACTCATAGATCGGTACCTAGCTGAATGTCATCAGAGAGACTTCCTCTGGCAGTTGATGGGAGCAGATGCAGAAACTCACAGCCAAACATTAGGCAGAGAGAGAGCCCAAATTGGAGATTTCCATCAGATCCCTCTGTTTGGAGCTTGGGGAATACCATAGAAGAGGGGAAGAAGCATTGTAGGAGCCAGCGGGGTCAAGGGTACCAGGAGAACACAGCCCACAGAATCAACTAAGCAGGGCTCATAGAGGCCCACAGAGACTGAAGCAGCAATCACAGAGCCTGCATGGATAGATCTTGTGGTTGTTAGCTTGATGTTTTTGTGGGAGTCCTAACAGTAGGAGTGGGGGATATCTTTGACTCCTTCACCTGCTCTTGAGCCCCTTTTCCCTCTACTGGGTTGCCTCTGCCAGCCCTGATATGAGGGCTTGTTCCTAGTATTACTGTATCTTCTTATGCCATTTTTGGTTGATAACCCTGGGAGGACTGATCTTTTCTGAAGAGAAATGGAGGAGCAGTGGAACTGAGTAAGAGGATAGATGGGGCACTGAGAGGAGTGGAGGGAGGGGAAACTGCAGTCAAGATGTATGAGAGAAGAATGAAAAACAAAGAGTATAGAACTTCAAGCTGTTTCAAAACTAGACAAGTCTACATAAATAAAAGTTATGTCTATATTATTGATAATGAAATTCTATATCAGTGCCATTCAGTATGATTTTTGTTGAAATTGAGAAGCAAGTGACCAACAACCCCTTCATAAGGAAAATAAAAACCATTTGTGAAGTTGACTCGTGATTTTGAGGCTGAACTAAAATTTTGTTGCATCCCCATTGAAATAACCATGGAGAACAGGGTGTGGGTATTTGCAGACATGTGGAAAGCATAACAAAACAATTTGCTCATAGAATTGTTGAAAGTCAAGGCAAAGTTAAAGATGAAATACCTACATTAGCTCATACGACCATTAGGTCTGTGTATGCCAGAGGGAAGATGAAAGAAGATACACAATAGCATGAACAAGATTCAATAAATGTTTTGATTATATTTTTTAGAGAACATGATGGTGTACTTACAAACCACATTTGTCTCTGTGTGCCCCACAGGTTCTTGTCCCCTAGAGTTCAAGGAATGTGGATTCTTGTGATTGCCAGGATTTTTCTACTGCTATAAAGTTGAGAAATGTGTTTTATGTATCTATTTTCTCATCTGTTTAATAATACCTACTTCACAGATTTGTCATAATACAGTCATTCTCAAAGTTTGGCAAAGACCAGGAGCAGCCTGGTAACCTAAGCCAGAAAATTCTCAGACCCCATCTTACTCCTACTGAATAAAAAACTTGAAGGCTGTTACCCAGAAATGTTTACTTTAATGAGATCTTCCATTGATTTTGTGCACACTGACGTTTAAGAGACATTTGCACAATGAATTGGATGCTTCAGTAATGTAAATACTCTGGCATAGTGCCAGGTAGTCATACCACAGAGCCCTAGCAAAACAAGCATTTGTTCCTTCCCTTTTAAACTTCTAATCCTTCACAGCACCTCAGAATTTACTAACTACAACTCTGTGTATGTACACTTTTGTGTTTTCACACACTTACACATACTCCAATTGGTGGTTATTTGGAATAATATACACGAGGGGGGTGACTAGTTTTCCAAAATTCAGTCCATTAAGAATTTGACCTGCTGAATATCATAGCACAAGCTGGCAATGCCCACTACTTTAGATACTCAGGCAGGAGGATTATTTGTTCAAGGCCTATCTAGGCTACACAATGAGTTGAAGGCCTGCCTGGGTAATTTAATGAAATCCCGTCTCAAAACAAAATGTAAAAACGAGGCCTGAAGATAAACTCATTAGTAGTACATTTGCCTAGCATTTTGGAAACTGTAGTATTTGTAGTACAAAACACACACACACACACACACACACACACACACACACACACACACACACACACCACACCACACCACAACTGTACACACACCTATAAAAATTATATGGTTCGATATAATCAGTAATGTCATCCTCACATCATACGTAATTGGTAACTGGACAAAGTCATTATTTACTACATGCCCAACTTTGATTTCTAGAGAGGACATTGGAGATGACATTAGAAAAGAACCAAAAATTGTTGTTTCTATCGGAGATCTGAGTGAAGAAAAGAAATTAGCACTGATTGAACACCTACTTCAATAAGTGACTGTTGGGCTAGGAAACTGTCTTGGTGAAATAGACTCTAAGGACACCATCATCAGACAAGTTATCCCAAGGAAAAAACAGAAAGGCTCACAGACCAAATTATGATTTTCCAACTATGTAATTTAGTTGATTTAAAATATGCATGAAAAGCATGGGTTAACACATTTGGCCGAGGGTACAAACTGAATGGAGAGAGAGCACTCTCTGAATCCCGGATTGCATAAGGTTTGCATAGCCTACTAAAGATGTACTTAGAAAGATCAGGAGAACAAAGAGAATGAATAAATTAATGGCACTTGGAGAAAACGTATTTTTGCTTTATCAGAGAGCCATGGAGACCAGTCTGCCTAGCCATAGCTGTATTTTGTCAATAATCTGCTGACCATTCACAAGTATTATCCATGTTTCTCAAATAGGATACGTGTGACCAGAAAGGGAGTTACTAGTGTGTAGCTATTATAGAACAATCAGCAATTATCATGAACATTTGATCTGATACGGTCCTTTTCTATCACTTCTTGCAGTCAAAATACATTTTGTTCAGCATGTGTTCTTCTTACCTTATAGCTAATATATCTAAAATATCCATTGCTTCTCCTCCATTATCATTTTTTCATTCTCCATATACTTGGAAATGAATAGTTTTAAAAATAAAACAAGCATATATTTAATGTATTATGTAGAAGATTCTGTGCATTTTTCATTTAATTTTTAATTTTTAAAATTTTTCTTTTCCTCCCCCTTCTCCTTTTCCACCTCCTTCTCTTCCTTATTTTGCTTTTGTGAGACAGGTTCTCAAGTAGTGTAGGTTGGCCTCAAAGTCACTATTTAGCTAAGGGTGAGTTTGAATAGCTGATCCTCCCTGCCTCAGATTCTCAGGTGTTAATATTACAACTGTATGCTACCATGACCAGTCTTACAGTCTGCAACAGGAAATAGTTTATATGCACAGAACAACTTTGAAATAACACCAAATGTTATATAGTCAACCAACGGTCTGGTAGTGCTGTGGGATGTCTTTCTGTACGCTGTGAATATGTGTTGCTCTGATTAGTTGATAAATAAAGCCATTTGGCCTATGGCAAGGCAGGTTATAGCTAGGTGGGTAATTGAGGATATACAGGAAGAGAAAGGAGAGGCAGGGGAGATGCTACCAGGAGAAGCAAGATGTAGAAGTACCGGTAAGCCAAAAGCCACATGCCAAAGTATAGATTTATAGAAATGGGTTAATTTAAGATGTAAAAGCTAGCTAACAAGAAGCCTAAGCCATTAGGCCATACAGTTTCAAAATAATATAAGCCTCTGTTTGTTTATTTGGGACCAAGCGGCTATGGGACACAGGTAGGAGAGATTTGTCCCATCTGCTGGCCAGCCAGGACACAGAAAAACTTCCAGCTACATGGTGGTATGAAAAGATATACTGTAGAAATTCCAATAGGAAATCTGGTTTTATTTAGTGAAGGATTTATGAAGTCATTACTCCATCCAGCTATAAAGAAAGAGATTCTACTTGAAAGAAAATAGGGCATGAACATTACTAGAGGAGCAGGATTCAAAAGTCTTGGAAAATCTGAGAATTACTGATGGTAAAGGGGTTCGTATTTGTGTACAAAAGAAATGTAGTCAGTTAAGAGAAAGCAGAAATAATAGGAGGATGATGGAGTACCTAAAAAAGTTAGACATGATCTTCTAAGTCATCGCCCTCAAAATACACTCCTTTCTGTTAGCAAATATTGGAGTGTGTCTTTTATTTTAATTGTGTTGTTCAACATATTTGCAGCTACTTCCTGTTTAGTACTCTCTAATCCCACCCTATTAATGGCTAGTGACATTGACTGACAGTGATATGCCTTGCTTCTGAAGGAGTGTTTAAGAGTCATAATGTGATTCTGCCACACATAGCCCTAAGGAAATGCTGTATTAGGGGAAAATCTCTTCAGCTTTGATTCTAGAATTGAAATAATCTTCAGATTATATCCTTATAGCCAATCCAATATGGATAAGAATCTGAGATGAGGAGTAAGTTTTTCTATTATAAACCAGTGAGGTTCATAGGCTTGTTGTTTTCACACCATTTCTCAGCTTCCCCAGCCCCTAGGCAGTATTGTTTTAGATGAGCCATCACTGTAGTAAGACCAGATTTTCTAAAGAGTTTTGTCTTTAGAATGCTATGAAAAAAAACAAGTATTTTATGTTCTGCAGTTATATGAAGATCTACAGGTAAAACATTAAAAATAATAAGATATGTTGACATCTAATAAGATATCACTGAGCACAAACTTAGAAATCTTTTTAAAAAATCAATAGATTTTTCTATGTTCCAGAAAAAGTTATAAAGGGGTTTATTTATTTATTCTCTCTCCCTCTTTTTCTCTCTTTCTACGTGTGTGTGTGTGTGTGTGTGTGTGTGCGCGCGCGCGCGCGCGCGTGCGCGCGTGCCATGGGACCCTTCCATTTGAAGGTCAAAATTCAACTTACAGGAGTCAGTTCTTTCCTGCCACCATGTGTATCCCAGAGAATCAAACTCAAGTAGTTAGGTTTGGCAGCAAACACTTTACCCATTGAGTCACCTTGCCAACTCATATGCATATTCTTTTCCAAATGACTTAAATTATTTCCTTTATTTCTGTGATTATAATATAATTACATAATTTCCCTCTTCCGTTTCCACCCTCAAAGTACTCCCATCGTATACCCCTCCCTGCTCTCTTTCAAATCATGCCCTCTTATTTATTAATTGATTGTAATGAAATTAAATATGAGTACATATCTATATCCTTGTCATTCCGTCCCTTAGAACATATACTTGAGAACTTCATGCAAATATACTGGGAAACCAAAATAGCATCACATTTTTAAAGGCATAACATTTAAGACATTGTGCTATTGACAAAGGGATTCCTACATTTTAGCAAAGAGGAGACTTTAAAAATGACTGCAAACATACAAAAAGACATTGAGCCTTATTACCACTGAAGTAAATGCAGCTTTTATCCATAGGGTATTATTTTGTGCACACCACATCAGCAAAATTCAAAAGTCAGGTAATAATAGCAAGGGCTATTTTCAAAACAGCTAGAAGAGAGAATTTTTAGTGTTCTACTACAGAAAAATGAAAAATGTACAAGGTTAGTCAAATGTGATGGTACATGCCTATGATCTCAACACAGGAGGGAGATCATGTAACCTCAAGACATCATTTCAGAAAAAAACAGCAACAAAATTAATAAGGTGATACCTTGATATTACTTCACAGTATATCCATATATCAAAATATACTTTAACTCATAAACATGTGCCATTGTAATATGTCAACAATAAAAAGAAACAAAATTCAGCAAGAGGGTCAAGTCTCCAAAAATGTGTACAGTATGAATCCAATCTTCTTACATTCTTATCAGGAAAACTTAAATGTTTAGCAATACAGTCACATGTCATTAAAAAGTAAGCCTTATGAAGTTAATACACAATATCAATACCAAATCCAGGACAGTATCACCTGAGAAGTCTAAGGAAATCTAGGGAGCATGGAAAGTACTGATAATGTCCTTTTGCTGAAAATGGATGTTAGTCCCTTTAATGTACCTGTTATTTTTCAAATTCAGTGTATACAATTTACAGCCTTTGTGTCTGCAGCATATTTATAAACAGAATTTTTATTATTTCTTTGAAAATTTTGTAGGAAGTGTGTTGATCACCTTCATTGCCCCCCATACCTGCAAGATACATCTCCTCTTACCCACTCAAATCTGTGTTCTCTTTATTAGAAAACCCATCAAGTTCAATTTATGCTGTTCACATATTCTTAGATGTTTGTCTTTCCACTGAAGCATTTCAACACACCAAGGGCTACACTTCTCTTCTAAGGATTATGATCAGTCTAGTCATAAGTTCTTGGCCTGAAAATGGAGAAATGAAGGTAATATTGACCTAAGCTTTATCCCTAATGGTTAAATAGTGTTTAATGAAAAGGGATAATGTGGAAAATACCACAATGAAATCCATTATTCTGTATGCACACTTAGAAAAGTTAATTCACATTTATTTATTTTGGTGGGGGGCAGAGCAGGAGCACATGCCATGGCATGGGTATGGAGATACCCATCACGTGGGTTCCAGGGATCAAATTCAGGTTGTCAGCTTGGTGGAAATCACCTTTACCAACTGAGCCCTAGCCCCCAAAATCAATTATAAAAAGGGCATAGATATATGTGTGTCTACAAGGATATGAATGAAATTCTATATATACCTACTCTACTAATGCATATAAATTATAAAGCAAAAAATCAAAAATTTGGGGTTTTTTATGTTAAACATTTAAAAATATTTATCTTTATTTTATATGCATTGGTGTTCTGCCTGCTTGTATTGTCTGTGTTTACAGTGTCCACAAAGACAAGAAGATGGCATTGGATCCCCTGGAATGGTAGTTACAGAAGATTGAGAGCTGCCATGAGAGTGCTGGGAACAGAACCTGGGTCCTCTAGAAAAGTAGTCAGTGCTCTTAAGCACTGATTCATCTCTCAAGCCCCAGTTTTTAATTTTTCTGAGACAGGGTCTCACTGTGTATCCCTGACTGGCCTGGAACTTGCTATGTATGTCAGATTGGCCTTGAACTCACTGATACCTGCCTGCCTCTGCCTCCCGGGTGCTGGTATTAAAGGCATTACTACCAAGCCAATAAATCCAGACATTTTAAAAGGAAAAGGGTAAAAATAATATAATTTTTTGTTTTGTTTATGAGTAAACAAAAGACCCTTCTGTTTTTAATTGTAGCAATTTGGCTACATGTTTTAAATGTTCAGCTTTTTTAATATCTTGATAAACATTGTGGTTTTATAGTTATTATTAACTAATATCCACTCAAAGTGGTATATAGTGTTAATGAAAATGGTTGTATATTAAATTATCCGATGGTTTTCTTTAGTGTTTTCAATTTTTTTTGTTTTATAAATTCCCATTAAGTTTAACATTATCACTATTTTTCCCCTGAAATGTGGTTGATGAAGACCTAGTTGTATGTGTAGGAGGAATACCATAGCCTTTGTTAACTTGTATTGGTCTTTGTATTTTCATCTGTCAGAGGTTTCTTTGTCATTTCTTGAGGTACTTATTAGTGTTTTTAAAGTTCATTTAAATTTAATTTAATTGACAAATCTTCTCAAGTAGGTTCATAAATGTGTAATTTTTATATAATTTACTATGATGTATCTCTCTGAAGTATAAGTGTTTTAAATAATACATTTATCATTACTATTACTCTGTATTAAAATTTTGTGGTTCAAGAACTTTGGGTGGGATATTGTGGGAACAACTTGTCTCTGTTATTTAGTGTTTAGGACTATGGCTTTGATGACATGGTCTGGAGGATGGAGCCATGACATAGACCAAGCCTCCTTCTCCACATAGCCATTATGCTGGCTAGCTTGGATTTTCTCACAGCATCATTGCCCCAAAGTTCTAAAACACATATGTAAAATTTCTTAGCATATTTTTTTAAAAAAATATATAAATTGGACATCTCCATCAAATCCTTTCCCTCAGAACTCAGGGAACTCTGAGGAAGAGGAAGCAGAAAGATTTTAAGAGCCAGAAGGGATGTAAGACACAAGAAAACATGACCCTCTGAATCAACTAAGCAAGGTGCAGATGAGCTCATAGAGACTGAATCAGAAAGCACGGGGTCTACATGGGTCTACACCAGGTCCTCTATGTGTATATTACACCTATTGGCTTAGTATATTTATGGGACCCCTGACTCTGAGAATGAGTGGGGCTCTGATTCTTGTGTCTGATCTTGGGGATCTTTTCTTGCTTTGGGCTTGACATGTCTAACTTCCATATGATAGTTTTTGTTTTATCATATTGCGCTTTATTTTGTCATGTTTGTTTGTTGTCTCTTAGAAGCCTGTTCTCTTCTTATCTTTTTGGTTGTGAGCCTAGCCTTTAATGGCTGAGCCATCTCTCTGTCCCTGAAGCCTGTTCTTTTCTAATGAGAGACAGAAAAGAAATGGCTATGGAGGGGAAAGAACATGGGGAGGAACTGGGAAGAGTAGAGGGAGGGGAAACTATAATCAGGATATATTGTTTGAAAGAAGAATCAACTTTCAATAAAGAAAAATATTTTTACAATTATATCCTAAGTGGCATAGATAGCATTACTTTCCATATTCTCTCCTGGCATGTAAATTATTAAGGCTAAACAAGATTCAAGAGAGAAAGAAATTCATGCCTACCTCAAAGAAATAGAAACTAAGTGGCTGTGATATTCAATCAATCTATCTATCTATTCTATCTATCTATCTATCTATCTATCTATCTATCTATCATCTATGTATCTATATCTAATCTATCATATATCTATCTTTTACCTATCATATATATATATATATATATATATATATATATATATAAAATCTATCTACCTATTGACCTTATAAACAGCAGCCCTTATAAACCCTTCCTCATAGAACTCCAAGTCTTCAGATATAGAACATGAAAGTATCTTATACTGATGAGTTGTTTTTTTTTTTTTTTTTTTGGTTTTTCGAGACAGGGTTTCTCTGTGTAGCTTTGTGCCTTTCCTGGAACTCACTTGGTAGCCCAGGCTGGCCTCGAACTCACAAAGATCCGCCTGCCTCTGCCTCCCGAGTGCTGGGATTAAAGGCGTGCGCCACCACTGCCCGGCAACTGATGAGTTTTTTAAGTCCACCAGTTATTAGTTATTAAATAGCAGCACATCTTTCCACTCTCAATTCACAAAATATAAATAGTTAGATCCCTCTCATCTCTGTGGGGATACCCACTCTTTCTAAGTATATGCAAGCAGCATTAGGGCTGCTAGAATAACAAGGATCACACTCAACTGAAAGATGTGAATTGTGATTTACTGTGGCTCCCTAACCCATGCAGCTAAGTTAGAGAAATCTGAGCATTTGAAGTAAATGTTCTCAACTGGCTTCCCAGTGCCAGTGTCTTATTCCCAGTGCATGGTGGCATGGCTTAGAGTGTTGGACCTGATGCTAGGTGCAGCTTTAGCAGTCCTGCTGCACATTCTGACAGGTGGATGGGTTACTTTTGCAGAGCCAGAGGCCCCACAGCTGCTAATCGTAATTATACTTGTCAGCAATGCATTCCCCTCAGGAAACTCCTGCTGCTTCATTAGGGCTAATTGCCAATAGGCAGTGCAATTTCCTAGAAGAGGAGGGGACATAAACCCTCAGGGAGTTGACAGAACAGCTGTGTGAGCTCAGAAAAGCCAGATGTGGCCATGTGCCATTAAAGTGTGGCTGAGGGCTGCTGAATTCATTCAACCAAGTCCTGAGCATTCCACATGCCTCTCCATCGTTATACTCTAAGAGTTTTGTGAGAAATATGAATACACCTTGCTGGATTTCCAATGTAAAAAAAATGAAGAAGAAGAAGGATGAGGAGGAAGAAGTGGAGGGGGTAAGAAAAAAAAAACCCCGATCACTTTGCAAACACATTTCTTAACTTACATATATGACTTGTAGGTTAAACAATTTCCCTGAATCTAGCTTTATTGATTTTTTTCACTCAGCACATGTGTATATATCTACTCTTTACTCTTTATCTGGACCTATGCCTGCACTTACAGTGAAAGACGAATGCCTTGTCCAGTGACAGCGAAATCATCCATAGAGTATTATAGTCAGTTAGGGCTGCTATAACAAATTACTACAGACTGGATGGGTGGCTTGTTAAGAACAGAAATTATTTCTAACAATTATAGATGGTGAAAGTCATATACTGGGCTGCCAACCTACTTGAATTTGACTCAGGACCCTCTTTCAGGGTGCAGACTATTGACTTGGTATGTCCACACGTGGCAGAGAGCAAGGAAGAGAAGCAAATTCTCTTGTGATACTTACAAGGACTCTAACCCCATTCATAAGAGTCTTATCTTCAAGACCTCATCTAATTCTACATACCTCCCCAAAGCCTCAAATACTCATACCATCACATGGAGTGAATAGGGTTTTGGCATAACGATTTTGGGGTATACTGAAATATTCAGCCCATAAGACTCCATAATTGGCCCCCTAAAACTCATATCCTTCCTGTGAAACACATTACTTCTATCCCTACAGTCAAAAGAATCTTAACTCATTCAAGCATTACTCAGAAGTCCACAGTGGTAGATATATAGACTAGATTTGAAGTGTTAGAACTGCTGGAACCTTCCTTCACTGAAAAAAGAACAAGAATAAATAGAAATGACTTAGAAAAATCAATGGAGCCTGTAGAAGTGAACTCAAAGATGTAGTATTCTGGGGAAATATTATTTTAAGGTGTGTTACTTTTGTTTATGTTGCACTTGTTTAACTCCGTGAAGCTGTGTTACTGTGCCTGTGTAAAACACCTGATGGTCTAATAAAGAATAGCCAATAGCGAGGCAGGAAAAAGGCTAGGCAGGACTGGCAGGCAGAGAGAATACACAGAAGAAGAAATTTGGGAGAAAAAAAGGAAGAGGTAGCCAGAGAAGGAGGAGGACTCCAGGGACCAGCCACCCAGCTGCACAGCAAGCCTGGGAGTAACAATAAGAGAATGGGAAAAGCCCAGAGGCAAAAGGTAGATTGGGATCATTTAAATTAAGGAAAGCTTGCAAGAAACAACCCAAGCTAAGGCTGATCATTTATAATTAAGAATAAGCCTCCTTGTTTGATATTTGGGAGCTGGGTGGCAGGCCCCCAAAAAGAGCAGAAACAAACAACAAAATAGTATCTCCAATACTACAGGAGAAATTGCAACTAGTACATAAAGATACACAATTCTCTAATAATACTTAGAGGTGAGAAAACATCAGAATGGAGAATTGATGATTGGAGTGTTGTGTAGGAACCTCTCAATATCTATCTATCTATCTATCTATCTATCTATCTATCTATCTATTGATTTATTATTTGTATGCTTTTGCATTTTGAGAGAAGCCAACATTAAATATCCCAGGCTTGTCTTGGTTCCTTGGAACTCCTCCTGTTTCAGCCTCCCAAGTGCTGAGATTATATTCACATACTACCTCACCCAAATTATGCTCAATATATTTTTAAATTTTGGATGCATTTAGTTTATGTGTAGAAGTGTTTTGCCACATGTATGTATGTGTGCCACATGAGTTCTGGTGCCTGAAACAGTTGAAAGATGGGATTGGATCTTCTGGAACTGAAATTTGGATGCTTGTAATCCACAATGTGGGTGCTGGAAACTGAACTCAAGTCCTCTGCAAGAACAAGCGTTATTAACTATTGAGACAAATCTTCAAACCCTCAATATTATTATTTTTTCTTACATCTGGGCTGCAGTTTCCCCTCTCTCCTCTTCTCCTAGAACTTTCTCCCAACTACCCTCTGCACCCACATCCACTCCTCTGTTTCTATTCACAAAGGGTAGGCCTCCCATGGATATCAACCAAACACGTCATATCAAGTTTCAGTAAGACTAGGCACCTCCCCTCCAACTAAGACTAGGCAAGGCAACCCAGTATGAGGAAAAGAGCCCCCAAATCGGGCAAAGGAGTTAGAGATGGCCCCTGCTCACATTGTTAGGGGTCCCACAAGAAGACCAAGCTACACAACTGTAACATATATGTAGAGTGCCTAGGTCAGTCCCATGCAGGCTCCCTGGTTGTCGCTTCAGTCTCTGTGAGCTCTATGAGCCCATGTGAGTTGGTTTTTGTGTGTTTTCTTGTGGTGTCCTTGACCCCTCTGGCTACTACAATCCTTTCTCTGCCTCTTCAGCAGGATTCCCCGAAGTCAGCCTAATGTTTGGCTGTGAGTCTCTGCATCTGTTTCCATGAGTTGCTGGATGAAGTCTCTCTTAATGATAACTGGGAATAGGTATCAATCTATGAGTAGAGCATTGACTTTCTTTTTTTTTTTTTTTTTTTTTTTTTTTTTGCCAGTCATGGTTGGGTCTATCCTAGTTCTCGCAGCTATCCAGCCTCTGGGTCCTGGCCACCCAGTCAGTGTCAGAGGTGAGCTCCCTCTTGTGGCATGGGTCTCAGGCTGAACTAGTCATTGCTTAGCAACTCCCACCATTTCTGCACCATCTTTAGGCCAGCATATCTTGTAGGCAAGACAAATTGTAGGCTGAAGGCTATGTGGTTGGGCTGGTGTCCCAGTCCCTCCACTAGAAGTGAGCCAGGTATTTTTGCTGCAGATAGTCTCTCAGCTTTTCCTTACTGGTCCACACATAATGGGCCTTCTTCCCAGCCAGCTGGAAGTCTCTGGTAAACAGCAGAGTTTTACAAAAGACTTTTACTCAAGGTCATTCTCTCTCCAAACTGCTTGGCTTGAATGGCCCATCTCACCCTGTTTAGGCAAAGTTTAGTGGTCACTTTGCCATGGGTCCTGCATGTCCAGTCTATGCAACATGTTGACAAGTAGTCCAGGCAAGAGCAGTTCCTTGCCCAAATGGCTAATTTTGCCAAGAAGAAGATAAACTCCATATGGAGTGACTTAGATGCCCATCTTCCTCTTTGAAGTAAATTGGTGCTGCCAGGAGCAGACATGTCTCACTGTCCAGAACAGTCTAAGTTTTTAAAACATTTTAAATGCCATACTCTGTAAGTCTTTGAAGTTTTTGAAGATTATCTACACAATTGAAATATTTCTATGTATATCTGGAAAACTAACATAACTACAAGTTTGATTATCATAGATGAATAATTGTTAATCTGTATTTCTCAACTGTACACTAATTATTAATCTGTATTTCTCAACTATACACTATAATTTCAAATGAGTTTACAAATGTAACACCCCAAACAGGAGCAAAAATATATACAGTATAACAAAAGCAGCTTAATTTGCATCAATAAACCAAATTCCATAGCAATGTAAAGCATTTTAAACAAGTTGTTGCTCTTTAAAAGTAGATTCGATAATCTACCTAATCTACCCTTTCATCCTTTCATATCTATAATTTCCCTTTTATTCTTTAGAGTTTGCATTTATAATCAATCCCCTTGGGATAAAATTAAACATTTATAAACAATATTTTGGGAATTTGTGCACAGCTTCCAATATCACTACTTACTGCTGATTGGGGGCAGTGGCAATCTTATGGGGATCCTGTAAAAAACTAAGAATTATAGTTATATCTTGGCTATAGTAGTCTGTGAGGCTGTATCAACCCTTCAGGGGGTCTTGGTTGATCAAACCATATTACTACTAGTTGAGCCTATCAGAGGTCCAGAAGAAATTTCCCATATTGCTGGAAGTCTTAGCTGGGGTCACCCCTGGAAATTCTAGGGAGTTTTCATTGCACTAGGTTTCTACCTCATCCTCTAATGCCCCATTTCCAGGCATCTCTTCCTGTATTCTCCTCCTCTATCCCCCCACCTGAACTATCCTGTTCAAATCCCCACCCATCCCCAGTATACCCTTAATATCTGTACTGTTTTCCCTTCCCAGAGAGATCCAAGCATAACCCTTGACCCTCCTTGTAACTTGGCTTCTCTGGATCTGTGGATTGTAGCATTGTTATCCTTTACTTTATAGCAAATATCCGCTTATGAGTGAGTACATACCATGTTTGTCTTCCTGGGTCTGGGTTACCTTACTTAGGATATTTTTTCTCATCCCATCCATTTGCCAACAAATTTCATTATGTCATTGTTTTTAACGGCTGAGTGATACTCCATTGTGTAAATGTACCACATTTTCTTTATCCGTTCTTTGGTTGAAAGACATCTAGGTTGTTTCCAGGTTCTTTCTATTATGAATAATGCTGCTGTGAATACAGTTGAGCAAGTGTCCTTGTGGTATGATTGAGCAACCTTTGGATATATGCCCAGGAGTGGTATAGCTGGTTCTTGAGGTAAATTGATTCCCAAATTTCTGAGAAACCACCATACTGATTTCCAAAGTAGCTGTACAAGTTTGCACTCCCACCAACAGAGGAGTGTTCTCCTTGCTCCATACCCTCACCAGTGTGAGTTGTCACTTGTGATTTTGCTCTTTGTCAGCTATTATGACAGGTGTAAGATGGAATCTCAGAGTCATTTGAGTTTCATTTCCCTGATGGTTAAGAATGTTGAACATTTCTTTGAGTGCTTCTTGACCATTTGAGATTAATTACTCTTTGACAATTCTGTTTAGATCTGTACCCCATTTTATATATATATATATATATATATATATATATATATATATATATAATATATATGAAATCAAGGAAAATGTGAAATAACCTCAATTGATAATTTTGCTTTTATGAATTAAGATATTCTGAAACAAAAATCGATCTCCTTGTTGAAACTGCTACTACAGCCTCAGGTATTTCCTATGTTTTTATGGGTATAGCTAACCTCTTGAGGTTGGAATTTTCCTTCTTGAACCTATTTAGGGCTAGATTTGTAGATATAAACTGTTTAAATTTGACTTAGTCATGGAACATCTTGTTGAAAGTTTTTCTGGGTATAGTAGTCTAGGCTGACATCCATGGTCTCTTAGAATCTGAAAAACATCTGTCCAGGCTCTTCTGGCTTTTAGAGTCTCTACTGAGAAGTCAGGTGTAATTCTAATAGATCTGCCTTTATATGTTACTTGTCCTTTTTCCTGTGTAGATTTTAAAATTCTTTGTTCTATACATTTAGTGTTTTGGTTATTGTGTAGCAGGGGGCTTTCTTTGCTAGTCCAAAGTATTTGGCATTAATGGAAACTTCTTGTACCTTTATAGGCATGTCCATCTTTAGGATAGGAAAATTTTCTTCTATGAATTTTTTTAAAAAAAATTTCTGGCCTTTGAGCTGGGTCTCTTCTCCTTCTTCTAATCCTATTATTTTTAGGTTTGGTCTTTCCATACTGTCCCAGAATTTCTGGATGTTTTGTGTCATGAATTTTTTTAGATTTAACAGTTTCTTTTACAGATGTATCTATTTCCTCTATCATATCTTCAATGCCTGAGTCTCTTTTCCATCTCTTGTATTCTGTGGGTGATGCTTATGTCTGTAGTTCCTGTTTGCTCACCTAGATTTTCCTTCTTCAGGATTCCCTCAGTTTGTGTGTGTGTGTGTGTGTGTGTTGTGTGTGTGTGTGTGTTTATTGCTTCTATCTCTATTTTCAGGTATTGAACAGTTTTATTTGTTTCCTTCAACTGCTTGTGTTTTTCTGGGTTCTTTTTTTTTTTTTTTTTTTTTTTTTTTTTTTTTTTTTTTTTTTTTTTTCCTTCAATCTGCTTTGTTTTTTTTTTTTATTTTTTTTTTCTTTTTTTTATTTATTTTTTTTTTTTTTTTTTTTTTTTATCTTTGATTTTTTTTTTTCTTTTTTTTTTTTGTTTATTTTTTTTCTTTTTTTTTCTTTTTTTTTTTTCTTTTTTTTCATCACCTTTTTTTCACCTTTTTCTTCTTTCTTTTCCTTATTTTTTTTTTTTCTATTTTTTTCTTCTTTTTTTTCTCCTTTTTTTTTTTTTCTTTTTTTTTTTTCATTTTTTTCATTTATTCTCTTTTTTTAATTTCTCTTTTTTTTTTTTCTTATTTTTTTTTTTTTTCTTTCCTTTTTCGTTTTTTTTTTTTTTTTTTTTTTTCCCCTTTTTTTTTTTTTTTCTTTTTTTTTTTTTTTTTTTTTTTTTTTTTTCTTTTTTTTTTTTTTTTTTTTTTTTTTTTTTTTTTTTCTTTTTTTCTTTTTTTTTTTTTTTTTTTTTTCTTTTTTTTTTCTTTTTTTCTTTTTTTTTTTTTTTTGTTTTTTTTTCTTTTTTTTTTTTTTTTCTTTTTTTTTTTTTTTTTTTTTTTTTCTCTTTTTCCTTTTCTTTTTTTTTTATTCTTTTTTTTTTTCTTTCTTTTTTTTTTTTTTTTTTTTTTTTTTTTTTTTCTTTTTTATTTTCTTTTTTCCTTTTTCTTTTTTTTTTTTCTTTTCCTCTTCATCTTTTATTCTTATTTTATTTTTTTTTGTTTTTCTTCTTTTTTTTGGCTTCGTTTCCTTTTTTCTGTCTGTTTCTTCCTTTTTTTCTTTTTTTTTTTTTTTTTGTTCCTTTCTTTTCCTTTTTTTCATTTTTTTCTTTTTTTTATTCTTTTTTTTCTTTTTCAACGCTAATAGTTTCTCTTTTTTTTTTTTTTCTTTCCTTCTTTTTACTTTTTTTTTTTTCTTTTTTTTTTTTTTTATTTCTTTTTTATTTTTTTTTTACTTTTTTTTTTCTTTTTTTTTTATTTTTTGTTCTTTTTTTCTCTTCTTCTTTTTTTTTTTTTTTTCTTTTTTTCTTCTTTCCTTTTTTCATTTTTTTTTTTTTTTTTTTCTTTCTTTTTTTTTTTTTTTTTTTCTTTTTTTTTCTTCTTTTTTCTATTTTTTTTATTTGTCTGCCTTTTTTTTTCTTTTTTTCCTTTTTTTTTCTCTTTTTTTTTTCCTTTCGAATAAACCTTTTTCTTTTTTTCTTTCTCTTACCCCTTTTTTTTTTTTTCTTATTTTCTTATTTTTTCTTTTTTTCTTTCCTTTTTATTTTTTTTTTTTATTTTTTTATTTTTTTTCTTTTTTTTTTTTTTTTTTTTTTTTCTTTTTTTTTTTTTTTTTTGAACTTCTTTTTTTTTTTATTTTATTTTTTTTTTTATTTTTTTTTTCTTTTCTATTCTTTTTTTTTCTTTTTTTCTTCATCATTTCTTTCTTTTTTTTTCTTTTTCTCTTTTTTTTGGTAAGGTAAGCACTCTTTTTTTTTTTTTTTTTTTCTTTTTTTTTTTCTTTTTATTTTTTTTTGTTTCTTTTTTTCATTCTTTTTTCTTCGTTTTTACTTTTTTCTTTTTTTTTTATTTTTCTTTTTTTTTTTTTTTCTTACTTCATTTTTTTCTTTTTTTTTTTCATTTTTATTATTTTTTTTTTTTTTTTTTTTTTGTTTTTTGTTCTTTTTTTTTTTCTTCTTTTTTTTTCCCTTCTTTTTTTTTTTTTTTTTTTTTATTTTTTTCTTTTTTTATTCTTTTTTCTTTTTTTCCTTTTTTTTTTTTTTATTTTTTTTCCTTTTTTTTTATTTTTTTTGTTTTTTTCTTTTTTTTTTTTTTTTTTTTTTTCTCCTTTTTTTTTTTTTTCATATCTTTTTTTCTTCTTCTTTTTTTTTTTTTTTCTTTTTTTTCTTTTTTTTTTTTTTTTTTTTTTTTTTTTTTTTTTGGTTTTTCGAGACAGGGTTTCTCTGTGTAGCTTTGCGCCTTTCCTGGATCTCACTCTGTAGACCAGGCCGGCCTTGAACTCACAGAGATCCTCTGCCTCCCAAGTGCTGGAATTAAAGCCGTGCACCATCACCACCCAGGTTTCTGGGTTTCTTTAAGGGACTTGTTCATTTCCTCTTTAAGGGCCTCTATCATCTTCATAACACTGGCTTTCTTGTGCTTCGGCTGTGTTGGAATATCCAGGTCTTTCCAGACTAGGATAGCTCACTCTGGTGTGCCACTTTGCCTTTGGTGTTGTTGACTGTGTTCTTATGCTGGCCTCTAGTTATCTGGGGTTATTATAGTTTTAGGTGTTCATTTCTGAGTTATCTTTGTTGGACTGATTTTTTTCCCCTTGCTTTCTGTTTTCTTTCACAGGCCTGAGTGGTCTGTGAATCTTCAGGTCCAGTAGTAAGTCTCTGCTGGGGTTTTGGAAGCCTTCTTGACCTCTGGGGGTTTTGGTGCTTGCTTTGCCTCTGAGGTTCTGGGTTCTGGGTATTAGTGTGGCCTCTCAGGTTCCAGGTTCCTAGGGTTCCTGGGGTTCCTAGTACCTGTGTGGCCTCTGGTAGAACAATAGTCTTCTGCCAGAGTTGTGGGCCATGATATGGAGCCCAGTGGAGGCAAACCCTCAATAATTAAAATTTCATGTGTATTCAATATTTACTGTTAGAAAAAAACCTCAGTGTTGATTTGGGATAAGATATTAAATAACTACTTATCTGGTTTTTATATCCTTTATTCATAGTTTTAAAAAGTGATAGTGAAGACAAAAACTAGAAGCCTTTTAATTTGGGAAGATTAGGATGTATTAGAGATGAAGAATGTGCTGCCTAGATAAGCTGAATGAGCACAGCATCATATTTGTCTAGTTCCTGGTATGAATATCTCCATATCTCCTTATTATAAGTAAACTTCTTTTTGTAACCCCTATCATTTCACATGTATGGAACCACATTCTTTGAATCCTCATTTCGTCTTGTACCCTCAGAGCCTTCTGAATTCAAAGATGAAAAGCTACTTGCAAATGAATTGTAATGGCTTGGAGGCTGAATTCTCATTCAACTACCCAAGTTGAAATCTTAGCTTTGCCTCTCTATTGATCAGATGACATTGTTAGCTTAAACTATCTAACAAAGAAAGGTTAAATTTTGAGCCTGGGAAGATTACTTTACACATGAGAGTGCTTGGGTGAGGACCTGAGTTCAAGTCTCCAGCATTAATATAAAAGCTGGACACAGTCACGCACACTTCTAACGCTTGTGCTTTCAAAAGCAGAGAGATTATTGGAATTGTTGCCACTAGGCTTGCTCCAAGTTCAGTGAGAGATCCTGTGTCAAGGGAATGACCAAGAGTAATAGAGCAGCAAATCTAATGCTCCCCCTCTGGTCTCTGCAAATGCATGGGCATATGTACCTCTACACACATAGACACACGCGGGGAAGGGGAGGGATAGAAAGAGACAGAGACAGATTGAATTATAACAACAGATTTCCCCTTCATTTGACCTGTGGATGACTACAGGCAAGCGGTTTTGAATACATTCTGGTTCTAGGCCATGGTGGAAACTATGCTGGCCCTGCTGCTGCTCTTCCCACCACCACTGCCACCATGAACAGCAGCCCTCCCCTTCCTTTTTCTCTTCATTGAATTTTGTTGTGGGTCTTGGTGTGTAGCTTAGGTTGGTATCAAACTCAAGAACCTCCTGCCTCAGCCTCCTAGGTGCTAGGATTTTAAACTGTGTGTCTTCTTGACCAAGGAGCAATCGTGATCTATAAAAGGCCCATTTTAGTGTAAGACAAAGGAGATGCAGACATACTATGCAAACCCACTTAAAGCTTCTATTTCAGTATCATGAACATTTATTTTCTTTTGACTAAAGCAAGGTATGGGTATGCTTTCTATCTCAATATATGATCACCATCAATCTCACCATTCCCTGTTTGTGATCCTCTGCTCACAGAAATGGAACTGGCTGGTTGTGGTGGCACATGTCAGTAGGATTTGCTGAAGGAGGCAGAGGCAGGAGGATCATGAGTCTGAGACCAGCCTGGGCTACACATTTTAAAGGGGCTGGAAAGATGGTTCAGTGGTTAATAGCACTGACTGCTCTTCCAGAGGACCTGAGTTCAATTCCCAGCACCCACATGGCAACTCACAACTGTTTATAACTCCCCTTGTAGGGGACCCAACATTCTCACACAACATACATGCAGGCCAACACCAATGCACATAAAAAGGTCAAGAAAATAAAAGAAATTGGTATCTCATATCTTCTACTAACAGAATGTAGCAAGCCAATAGTGGTATTTTGATACCATCAAACCCAAATCAAGAAAGATTAATAGCTTCCACTTTATTTGTCTTCAGTCCCAGCTATCATGCTGGAAGGAATAACAATCTGTAGTACAGAAGGACTAGAAAGCATGTGCAAGGAAGTACTAAAGAACAAGAGCCCAACCTTGCACTTCCGAGTTCTAATTAGATCCCAGTTGAATGGAAATGAGACTTCAAACAAGACTAACAGAACCTCAGCAACATAACAGAATTTGGAAACCTAATAAGTGGACGCTTTATGCCACTGGTAATTTGGGGTAGTGTTTAATACTATAGAAGTGAAATTCATTGGCCAAGCCAAGTGCTTTATCTGCAGAAATGTGCAGAAGGGAAAAGGTAGATAGTTTTGAACAACTGTAGATTTTAGAACAACCCTTCATTGACTTTGTTAACTTCCTTCTTATTCTATCTCTTCCTCTACTTATCTGTAAATTAAAATTATTTTATTTAAGTCGCTGTTGTCAATGTACCTTATATCAGAAAAGACTTCCAGCCTGAATCACAAGCACTGGGGCAGAAGTATCACATAAGGATGGAGAGATGGCTAAGCAGTTAAGAGCACTTGCTGCTCTTGCAGAGGAATCAAATTCAGATTCTAGCATCCACATCTGGCATCTCAGGACTCTCTGTAACTCCAGCTCCAGGGAATGGAATGCCCTTTTCTAGCTTTTGTGGGAACCAGGCATGCACATGGTGCACATGTGCACATGTAGGCAAACACTTGTACACATAAAAATGAACAAATATTTTAAAAGAAGCATCGTGCGATTGGGCCCCAATCACTTCTAAAGCATTCTTTCTTTCAGTGATTCGCTTTGCAGCTACTGATGCCCTTCTCATTAAAAAACACTTTTCTGGGTTTCTTCAAGCTAGAAAAGTGCCATAGAGGGTCACTGATTCTTTGATTGTGAAAGATTCTCCATTCTCTGTGGTTATTTATCCATCTCCTCCCAGGAACACATCCATCTACCAAGAGACAATTTTTGAAAAGGCTGACCATGATAACAGTACTTATTTGATTACATTTCACTTGCCTATTCTCTATATTTAATGTGGATTTTAAAATCATTTTTTTACTATAAGAATATATTATTGATAGCTAGAAAATAATAAATCAAAGAAGAAAAATGTAAGGGCTTTGGATAGAAACCCAAGAGGCTAGGAATGTGGCACAGTGTTAGAGCAATTGCCTAGCATGTACAAGGCCCTAGGTTCCATTTCTGGTAACACACACACACACACACACACACACACACACACACACACTCACACACACATACACACTAATAGTATGTTAAAACAAGATTTAATCATATGATTTTATTTACTCTTACAAATGTTTCATTATCAAATTCCTTATCATTTATTAAACATCATTGTTGGAATCCCTACCTATTTAATTAAAAGAAAGTTTGTTTTTTACCAAACATTTTGTATAATTCTTAGAGATTCTTTTTTAAGTATATGTGGGAAGGGGGCATATGTACATCCTCACAACATGTGGCGGTCAGAAAACAGCTTTATGGAGTCAGTTCTCACCTTCCACATTCATGTTCATTCCAGGAATCAAACTCAGGTCATCATGCTTACATGACAAGTGCCTTTACCCACTGATATCACAGCTCCTTGTTTCTGGGAATTCTTTTTTCCCATAACATAATTCTTTATTGATTCTTTCAGAATTTTACATCATGTACCCAATCCTGCTCCCATCCCAGTCCTTCCATATCCTCCCGTCAACCTGCAGCATACCCCTCAAAAAAAATAATTAAAAGTAAAACAAAATTTAAAAAATCACCTTGCTCCTCCATCTTTCCAACACCTCTTCATTCATCCTAGTTGCATTGGGTGCTGTAGTGTGTCACACTGTATACCCTTTTGTCCAATCAGCCCCATCCATAAAATATTCATTGAATACTCATTGAGTCATTGGTCTAGTTCAAGGCCTCTGGCCTCTGGCAGACCATCATCACTGGGCCCTTACCAAACTCCTCTTAGATATCATGCTGTTGCCCCAAGTCATGGGGATCCTGCGGTTATTGTTTCACAGGACCTGTCCCTTCACATATTCCAGCAGGTCATACACAGATGGGGTAGATGTTAGGGTGGGCAAACCCAAGGCTCAGGTTGTGGGTCTGGGTGGTAGCTGAGCTGTTTGGTCCAGGCCACTAGGACCACCCCTTCAGGTAAAGAGCAAAGTCAGCTGTCCTAGGCCTGTGCCAATCAGGGCTAGCTCTCCCAAGCCCATGGTAAGGGGTGGATCTATCTCTTCTGAGTGCGAGGGGTGGGGCAGTTCTCCCAGGTTGGGCAGGGCAAGCTCTCTTGCTGCAGTGATTAGAAGGAGCAGGGAGACCTATCCTAGGGCCAGTGGGGGGCGTAGCTGCTGAGCATGGCCCTTAGATTTCAATTTGTATGGTTCCTATGACCCCCTGTGGCAACACTGGCCAGGGACATCATCACAGACTCCAGCTGCAGCAGGACCATGGTCCCAGACATGGCTCTAGGTTGCAGCCTGGGCCCAGATGACACCATGGCCCCAGGTGACAGTGCAGGACACCCAGATCAGCATGGTCCCCTGCAGCAGCATGGCTCTCTGACACCAGCATGGCTCTAGGTGGTGGCCCAGACCTCTGGCATCAGCATGGGCTTCGATGGTATTAGGAGTCATGAACATCAACACAGACTCTGGCTATAGTAGGGCCACAGACCCAGACATGGCCCTTGGCAGCAGCCCTGGCTCTGGGGATTCTTATCAGCATAAATTAATCCATTTTGATAGTGTTATTAGTTATTTTTCTATTGCTGTGATAGAACATTGTGAACAAGGCAACTTATAAGAGAAAATATTTAACTGGGCTTATGGTTTCAGAGCATTAGCATCCATGACAGTGGGACAAAGGCACGGCTGTCTGGAACCATTGAGAACTCCCATCTCAAAACCACAAGCAGGAGGCCGAGAGCTACTGGAGATGGTAGGAGACTTTTGAAGCCTCAGATCCCACCCCACTTCCTCCAACAAGGTCATACCTCCCAACCTTTCTCAATCAGTTCTACCAACTGAGGACCAAGGATTCAAACACAGTCTATGGGGGACCATTCTCATTGCAACCACCACAGAGTAAATTAGTCAGAGTAAATTGTTTAAATACACTTATGTAGATTCCTTGTGCTCTTTTTCTGACCTGTGTAAGACTCACCCTTAGCTACGGCAAGCAAATGTTTTATTAAATTTATTTATTATTTATTATTTTGTGTTGGGGGTAGTACATGTTTGCCATGGTGGCGATGCTCAGACAACAACTAGTGGGGATTGGATTTCTCCTTTCACTCTAAGTGTCCTGGGGATTGAACAGGCTTAGCAGCAGGTACCTTTTACCCCCTGAAATATCAGTGCCTCCAGGAAGCAAGTATTAAATTCAGGTCTTACTGTTAAATAAAGTGAAGTCAATAGGTCAAGAAAGAATCATCATTGCAAAGATTGTTATTCAGAGATAAGAAATGAGCTGCAGCATGCAGGGCCACATGGAGACAAACCAGGGTCAGTCAGGGTGATGCTTCCTTTTTATCACCTTGGCATAAGCTAGAGAGATACCTGGAGAGAGGGACCCTCAAAGGAGAGATTGCCACCATCAGACTGGCCTATTGATATGTCTGCAGGGCATTTTCTTGGTTTCTATTTGATGGAGGAGTGCATAACCTACTGTGGGTGGTACCACAGTAGGTGGGTGTGGGTAGGTGGCTCTGAGTTGTGTACGAAAGGTAGCCGAACTTTAACCTGGGAAGAAGCCTGTAAGCAGTGCTCTTCTACAGTTTCAGCTCTAAGTTTATGCCTTGGTTTCTCTTGGTGATGGGTTGTAACATGTAAGGTAAATAAACCCTTTTCTCTCCAAGTTGCTTTTGGTCATGTGCTTATCACAGCAACAGAAAGCAAATTAGAGCAGTCAGTAAGCAGAAGGGATGAGGGACATAGCCTCTCTGTGCTTCCCATTGGAAGAGTATAGAGGCTGCCCAGAATTTTCCCATACCTGGCTTTGGTGTGATTAGAGTAGGAGAATATTGGCTTGGGTATAAGAGCCAAACAGAAGATGGCATGTGAAATCTTACCCTACCTTATATGAAATTCCCCTTACCCTAGATGAATTGTTTGCTGTCTTTAGTAACTATGTATGGATGAGAGGAACAGCCCTTTTGATCAGTGGTCAGTGAGGACCCACATGCCAGACCAGAAAATACAGAGAAAATCAAGAAAATAGAGTTAATACACAAGCCTTTGTTAGGGACCACCCTAATATATTAGACAACTTTCTATGTTCCTAGACCTCAATAGTAGAATAGTGAGGACATATACTAATAGTAGCATAACTTCAGATTGAATGCCATGCAAATTACCATATTTTACACATTGACTGGAAGAAATTGTATTACCTCTATTACCCAAGTGCAGGGATTACAGGCATGTGCCACCTATTTTTATGCAGAGCCAATGAGATGGCAGAACAGCAAAGCAATAAAGGCATGGGTAGACAGGAAGTAACTCACATTTGGAAGCTGCTGAGTTGGTGAGGTAAGGTTAGCTGTGACTTTCCCTATTTCCCTGATCTTTCTCTAAGGCTTTCACCCCTATATTTGGTTCCATGTTTTTTATTTAATAAGAACTTTTAGAAATCCATCTACACATTCTTACCTGGAATATATCTTTCCCTCAGTATTTATGAAATGTGTGTGTGTGTGTGTGTGTGTGTGTGTGTGTGTGTGTGTGTGTTACTAAATAGACTCATAGAAGAGTCAAAATGAAAGGAAGTAAGAAAATGCCAGTGCAGAGCCTTGCAACTAGTTAAAGGGCAGAAAATGAATGGCTCTAGAGTGCTTGATTCGAATCAGGAGATCTGTATCACATATATCTATGTATCCATCACCTCCCCAAGACCCAGGGAACATTACAGGAGAAAGAGTAAAAATGTTTAATGTTTTTAAGAGCCAGAAATCAGGGGAGCATAACATAGCTAATGCACTCATGAACTTATTTCAAGTATGGTTGCTCACACAAGTCCTATACAGGATTATAACCATCAGCATTTCATTCTGGAAGTGGGAAGGACTCAGGAAGACTCACCTTTCTCTAAGGGACTATTGACAGTCAATGGTAGCTGGGAGAGGAGTATCACTTTCTTGAGTAGTCTAACCACGGCTAAATTGGCCATGCTCCAGTAAATAAACCTGCCACCATGCTCATGCAGACAACCTTATTTAAACTCAGTGGGAAACACACAAACACACACACACACACACACACACACACACACACAAGATATGAAGGAAGAAAGGAAAGGAGATTTGTTTAGAAGAAAGATTTCAGTGGGAGAAGGAAGGATCATGAGACAGAAAAATAGGGAATGAAAAGAACTAAAATGCACTGTGTAAATGCATGAAACTGAAAAAAAATTAATTTTGAAAAAGAAAGAAAAAGTTGGTACAGCGATCACAACACCTCCCTCTTTTATAATAGGTTACTTTCTTACTTTGATTTGCCCCAAGAGCCAGTCTTAAGATGGGGTGCATGATGAACATTTGAGAGGGTATGCCAGAAGATAAGTAAGAGTGGACAGGAAAAGAGAAAGGATCTATTTTTAGATCAGAGAGATTTAGAATCTTCTAAAACTACTGAGCCACCTGCAAAACAATTCCTGAAATTTCCCTCCAGGTAAATTGGAATATTTTATCATAGATGCTTTTGCTCCATTGCATAAGGGTAACCCATAAGAATCATAAATTACAGTTTGTGAGTTTCTTGAGTTCTGGGCATTGAGAAACGGACTGGGGCAAAAGAAGTAAGAGGTTAATCAATACTTGCTGTGGGATGTTCTGTATGGCAAATGTGTTGCTCTGATTGGTCAATAAATAAAACCTGATTGGCCAGTGGCTAGGCAGGAAGTATAGGCGGGACTAACAGAGAAGAGAAAAGAAAGAACAGGAAGATGGAGAGAGTCACTGCCAGCTGCCGCCAGGACAAGCAGAATGTGAAGATGCCAGTAAGCCATGAGCCACGTGGCAAGGTATAGATTTGTGGAAATGGATTAATTTAAGCTATAAGAACAGTTAGCAAGAAGCCTGCCACGTCCATACAGTTTGTAAGCAATATAAGTCTCTGTGTTTATTTGGTTGGGTCTGAGCGGCTGTGGGACTGGCAGGTGACAAAGATTTGTCCTGACTGTGGGCAAGGCAGGAAAACTTTAGCTACTCCAGGTAAATTGGAATATTTTATCATAGATGCTTTTGCTCCATTGCATAAGGGTAACCCCTAAGAATCATAAATTACAGTTTGTGAGTTTCTTGAGTTCTGGGCATTGAGAAATGGACTGGGGCAAAAGAAGTAAGAGGTTAGTCAATACTCTCTTTCATATTTACACTCCAGGAACCCTGAACTGGCAAAAGGATATTTGTTTGATGTCCCATCTCATGTATTACAGGTTTCTTTTCAAATTATTTATTGCTATGGGTGGAACAGGATCTCACATGGCCCTACTCCTAGCTGAGAGCTATTGACAGTTGATGGCTGATGGGGGAGAGGGAGTCATTCAGGGGTGTACATTCACCATGCTCCGGTGGCCAACTGTACATTCATCCTGTATGAGCAACTATAATTAGATTCAGTAAGTTATAAAGGGGAAAATATTATGAAGTTGGAAGTGGTATGAGGAAGAGTTGGGTGAAGTTTGAAGGGGAGGAAAGATATGATCAAAATACATTATATACTTGTATGAAATCCTTGAAGAATAGATAAATAAAACTTTAAAAACAAAAACTTGTTTGTGCTAAATTACTATTTATATGAAGTCAAGGGTATCAATTAGATGAGACTGTATTGATGAATTTTTGCAAATGTATGTTGTAGTGGGTAGCCATTCCAGCTTTGATCTGGAAGTTCCAACCCCCATTGAGGCTTTGGTGACTGTCACACCTACAAGGCGGGGCCAAGAGAGGGCCCTGAAGACCCGAGATCCAGATGCACCGCACTCTCTTGGTTCCTGGACCCTGGACATTAGAGGTAGACCAAGCAGAGTTCTCCAGAGAACACAGCCGAACGGCGCTACGTCTTCCCCAGACCCTGCAACCTACCTATCCCTTCATTTGTTAAGCTACACCACTAATAAACCTCCCTTTTAACTACGTGGAGTGGCCTTAATAATTTCACCAATAATATGTACCCATGGAAACACCATCATGCTTGACACAGAATAGTCCCATTATCCTAGGAAGTCCCTTTGGCTCCCTATATCATCACATATAATACATATTTTAGAAAATGATAAAAATAAACTTATGTGTACTCTTCTAATTCACACAGACATTTTAAATTTTTTGGTAATTTTAAAAAGTATATTTTGATCATATTTTCCCCAACTTCTACCCATTTAGTCCTCCCAGATATGTCCCCACCTCCCAACTCTGCTAACTTCATTACCTCATTTTTTAAAACTTAAGAACTCACTGATTGCAATATGTACTATCCATAAACTTATGAGTATGGGGCCATCTACTATAGTATGGTTGACCTACCAGGAGCCATACCCTTAAAAAAACTGACTCTCCATCCCCCAAAAGTTGTCAACTGTCCATAAGTCCTGTCTTAAGTTAGAAGTAGGAGCTCATGAACCACTTTCCATTCCATGCTAGAATGTTGACTGGCTTGATCATAGACAGGCAACCATAAGCTGCTGTGAGTTCATGAGACAAGAGCCCCTGTCATGTCCAGAAAATATTTTGCTCCTATTATTCTGTTAAATGGACATACTATCAGACTGCCTTCTATATTTGTGTCTCTGCCCATAGTTTAATGTGCAGCTCTCAGACATCATCAGAGAAATTTCTTTGTGCACAAAAACTCATAACTGGTCAAAATGCACTGAATGAATGTCTCACAAATGGGACATCTATATCATGCTCCCTTCCCAAGACTGGGGGACCATCTTGAAAAAGGAGGTGGAAAAATTGCAAAAGTCATCCAGAATCTTGAGTGGTCAGTGAGCCTGTTCCTTTTTATTGCTGAATGAATATGTCATGATTTGTTTATATAGTCTTCTATTGACAGAAATTTTAATTGTTTCCAGTTTTATTAGCTACCTAAGGAAGACATAAAAATCCTTACAAAATTCTTGTGGATTTTAAGTTTCTCATTTTGAAGCTCTTTGATGTGTGCAGTTATCTCATTATATTGTCTCTTTCTTTGCTTCCTCTATCTTGATTGAAGGTGGTGAGAGGAGCCAGGGAGAAGCAAAGGAAAAAGTCAATCTCTGTTTACCAAAAAGTTTACTGTATGCCATCGCCCAACTGGACAATTTGTTACCCAACTGTGTGTGTGTGTGTGTGTGTGTGTGTGTGTGTGTGTGTGTGTATTATTGCATAAGAAGTAGTCACAATACCACTTTTAAAATCTGCCTTCCATAGTAAAAATACGAACAACTAACAGCTTTAACTTTCAGTTTATCATATACTCCAAGTGCATATCACTTTTAGTTTCTATTAAAATTTTAGTTTCTTCATTTCTATGAAATTTTATTTTCTTATGAGCATGCATTATTTTATTATCAGAAAAGCAATGGAGAGTTTGTCTTTTCAGTATGAGTGAGTCTATGGGAACGTGTCTTGTCTTTGAAAATCATAACCATGAAATAATATAATAATATAAAAACTATATACACACAGAGGTAGATGATAAATGTATATGATATATCATATATTATGTTTGTTTAAGTTCAAATAAAGTTTACTTAACAGAAAAAGTTTTTTAACTGCCTGGGGATGAGAATAAAGAATGAAGTAATAACCAAATTCCTCCTCTCCCCCAAGACTAAAATATAGCCAGATAGGATGACTGTAACAAGAAAGGTACAAATTGCAGATACTTTTGAATATAAGCCTCATTATTTATTTATTAGTTGAAATTAGACAATCTGATGTGCAGATCAATAAAGATACAAGTGCTTCTTCAGCAGACATTTGATTCCTGGATTTTGTCTCAACTTCAGATTGGCTTCTTAGGCGATTATTGGAACTCACTGTGGGTCCATTGTTGGCCTGATTTGACTGTATTACTTCTCCAAGGATCATTGCTTGCCCCCTAAGGCTGTACTGCTGCAGTTTCCTGGCCCCACCACCCCCATTGAACCCTCTATTTTTTGTGACGTAAACATTGACTCTCTTTTGACTTTCAAGTTTATGATGGATTAACCCCATGGGAAACAGCTAAAAGCCCCCTTCTCTCCCTGAAAGAAACATTGCATTTCAGTAGTAGACTTTCAAAGGCATGTCCTCTACCTCAGTAGTCTGTTCTAAAATGCTATTTTAAATGGTAAGGATTTGAGGACTTCTACAAACAGGATGTTTTGGTTAGGGTTATTTAAGGACCAGGCAGAATTTCCAGTGACAGCATACAGACAACCACATTTTCTGCTTATGGCTTGTCCTGTCTTCAGTATTTACCCTCAAGGGTGGAGATCCCAAGGCAGAAAATTGTGAGCAGCAATTTTTTTTTTTAGCTGCTGCTGGCACACAGCTGAGAACTGACTTGGTTCTCACTATGGAGCCAGGATGTGTCATGCTTGGAAAAGCTATTGCAGCAGCAGGGTGATCTCATTAAAATCATAATAAACTAAAGCAATCAACACCGCATCCTTGGAAAGCTGGAATAAGGCAGCAACTCAGAAATTGCTGGTAGGCAGAGAGTTCCTTTTTCATGTAGTAGAAAAAAGATGTTGGCTTCTCTTCTCCCACTTGGGTGTCTGAATGCATGTGTGCTTGCCTAATCACATAACTTGCTTCTTTGGCACTGATGTGTATGAACTAATCAGTCTTGATACATTAAAAACTCAGCATCACCCAGCAGTTTTTTTTAAATCTTTATTCTATGCCCAACAGAAATACTCATAAATTTTGATGAAGGCATGCAAGAATTTTCATAGTAGTTATGTTCATGATAGCTGCAACTGGAACCCATGGAAACAGCCGTCAATAGTAGAGCAGATAAATAATCCAGTAATGAGACTTAATGATTTTTGACTTTATATACAATATGGTTAAATCTCACTACCACACTGTTGAGTGAAAAAAGCTGAATGGATATAAGAAAGTACTTACAGTTTGATACCGTTTATATAAGGCATACAAACAGGAGGTTAATAAGTACCAAAGACTCAGACAGTGGCTGGGGACGGAAACCTGTGGTGATTATAATAGATGTATAAGGGGCCTTCTGAAGTGCAAAACATGCTTGAAGTTTTGACCCAGGTGTTAGTTTCATAGGTGTAGTCAATTTGCGAGACCTCATAAAGCTGCACATTTATGATCGATGTTTTGTAGAATATTATAATTCAATAAAATAAAATAATATAAAAAAGTAAAATCCTCAGCAACAGACTTTAACAGGTGTCTGATGAAGACAATAAAGGAACTCTACAGTAAAGTGCATTTGGATGAATAATTTGTGGTACAAAAGTATATTCTCTATCTCTTGAAGAAAGAAATTGGGAAAATAGAGGAAAAGGGAAAGTATACTGAGTTTTACTATATCTTTTCTTGGAGGAATCAGGATATACCAAGCAAAAAATTTCACTCTAACATAAATCTAGCCAAAACTGACCTCTTTTCTTTGTTATAGGTTATTTTTAAAAACGCATTGTGTGTTATTCAAAGAATCCAGAATTTCATATATTTCACTTAATTTATTTTACATTATTTATTTTTAAATTTAGTGTGTGTGTGTGTGTGTGTGTGTGTGTGTGTGTGTGTGTGTGTGTTCATATGCCCCAATGAGGACAACTTTCTGTAGTCTGTTCTCTCCTTCTACCATGTGGGTTACAGGGATTGAGCTCAGGACATCAGGCTTGGTGGCCAGAACCTATACCCACTGAGACATTTCACCCGGCCTACATTTGCTGCATTTTTGAGACACAGTATCTATTCCCACGTCACCTGGATCGGCTTCAGACTTACCACCCACCCGCCTGGCCTGGCCTAGAGTGCTGCAATAAAGGACACAGAAGACACCACAGCTGGTAGAGCTAAAAATCTTAACGTCACCCCCCTCTCATTTCTTATCACGATGATTTCACATTCTTAGGCTGAAATAATACTGTGTCCCAGGTGTGTGAGTAGGATCTGTGAATCTAAGAGGAACCAGTCAGACCACAGACAGGGACTGATGAGATGGATAGCTTAGGAAGCAATCTGGTACTGTTCCCTACTGAGAGCACTGAGATGAGTCATAAAGGAAGGGAAGAAGTGACCAAAAGAGGAGGAAGGGATAACACAAGATAGAAAATGTTGAGAAAGATGATGCAGAAACCTGGAACTTATTAGATTCTCAGGTTTGGGAGGCAGTCAGGCTAGAGTCCTTGCGGGCTGTGTCCACTGCTCAGCACCTAGACATCCAACACTTGAGCGCGCGCGCGCGCGCGCACACACACACACACACACACACACACACACAGGGCTGTGTCCACTGCTCAGCACCTAGACATTCAACATTTGAGCATACACACACACACACACACACACACACACACACACACTGGGCTGTGTCCACTGCTCAGCACCTAGACCCTAGACATTCAACATTTGAGCACGTGCGACATACACACACACACACACACACACACACACACACACACACACACACACACCATGCACTCGGGTAAATCTTCAAGTACTAATGCTAGAAGAAATGGGTAAAGGTCTCATTGATTCTTAATTGTCTTAGGACACCTACATATTTTGTATACATTCATAAAGGGCAAATATTTGGGAACATTATAACAAGGATAATGAGAATATGTTGAGTTAACTTTCCCTCCATTTTGGAATAATTTCAGTAGTTTTGTACAGACATTAACACATTTGGAGGTCTCTTTATCCTAGAGTATAACAAAATGTAAGGTACTATGAATCTTACAGGGATCTTGAAAATGCAAATTACCGTGGCTTGAATGTTTCTTCTCTCCAAAACTTGGGTTGAAATTTGTCATTATAATAGTATTAAGAGTTAATATCTTTCAAGAGGCGATTATGCCATGAACCATTGTTGAAAGGGTGACCAACTCTTCCAGCTCTAATCCTCTCACATTCTGCTGTTGGTTGATACAGAAAGAATATCCTCAGAAGATACCAGCACTGTGATATTTGGTTTCCCAACCTCCAGGACTGTGAGCCAATACATTTCAGTTCACTATGTTACCTAGTATGCAGTATTCTTTTACAGAAGCATAAAACAGACTAAACTACAGATTCTGATTCAGGCTGGGACTTGAAGTTCTACATTTCTAACAAACTCCCAAATGATACTGATTGCATTGGTGTCAAACCATATAAGCAGTCAGTTTCTAAAACAGGTTTAATTGGTGGCCAGAGGAGTCTCATAAAACACTCTTAGTGTTATTTTCAGATTTTATTTTAACATACATTAGTATCTCTGAAAAGACAAAGACAGTCCCAGCAGTGTCAGTAAGGACTGGACACTGCCTTGTGGAGGAATGAGATTTGAGAAAGACTCTTTTCTGTATAGGTTTATATTTGTTTCCTATGGAGCACAGGAAAGCATATCCATCCCAGAAATTAAATAAATAATTCAAATATGTGACCTTTAAAAGGCCCCAAGGATTCATTTACATCTGATTTGTTCCTAGGGAGCAGAAGAAACAGTGGTGTAATGCACCTCAACATTTTGATGCATTCTTTTATTTGGTCTGTGAAGCCAGCTCCATTGTGCAGGGACCTAATTAGTATCCAGGAAACACTAGGCCTCATCAAAAGGGTCCCTCATCTTGTTCTACAGGTATTGATAGTGACCACTGCCACTGAGATATGTGCTGGTTTCAGTGACTAATAACTGATGGAAGGCTGCATATTTCAATGCAAACATGTATCCAACGTATAATTTGTCAACAAGATAAAGAAGCCCATTAAGGTTACAGCTTCTTCCAAGTAATGGCTTTTCCAGCATTAAGCACATTCAAAGCAAAGCTATTAAGATCAGGAAGAGAGCTAACACATACAAAGCCATAAAGTGTGATGGAAAATGTGAATTTTGGAGAAGGGTGGAAATCCATCCTTTTGCTGAACAACTGACTTGCAAATACAATTTCAACCAATGATTACTGGGTCTTGTGATTTATTCCTAAGTAGACAGCATGATTAAAAGAGTGTTTATGTGTGTTGGGTGGAGATAGATCAGCAAATTTTTTAATCAAATATAGAATACAAAGAAATTGCCCAAATCATAAATATATAGAGACAAATGAACTTTCTCAAAATGAATACACTCAAGCAAAATATTGAAGGACTAGAACATTCCTAGCACTCCAGAAGTTCTCCACATATGTCACTTTTTAGTTCCTAACCCTAGCTCCAAGGTAATCTCTGCTTTGACTCTTACCACCATAGATTCATTTTATCTGACTTTGAGCATTGTGAAATGGAATCACACACTATAGTGCTTGTATGCTTTTAATTAGCACTTGGTGCTCCCCTTTTCTAATCAGTAAATTGCACATCTTCGTCTCTGGGCTCAGAAAGGGGTTGTCATGAGAGCCCAGTTGATTAAGTCATCGATCAAACTACATCCCCGAACCACTGTTTTTCTTTTCCTTAAGAGTTGTGTGAAATCATTACCCTCATCCCCCAAATTACAATACCTTTCTATAAAAAGGCTTGTCCCAAGGCACTGTCTTTATCTCCATTCTCTTTCCAAGTCATCAATTTTAAATTACCAAGTGACCCAGAGGCACAGCAGATTCCAGGTCTGCAATTCTCTCACCAGTCAGGAGAAAGAGCATAGAGGATAAATCTTCACCCTGTCAGCAAACTCTGAAACAACAGCATCTCCCTGTTACCTTTGTTATGAAGAAATCCCATTCTTTCTTCCTCTAAGGAGGAGAGACGATGCAGCCCCTGAAATTAGATTATCTTCTCTGTTGGTGTGAAATAGGGCAAGACTGGGGGCATCTTCATTTTGTATTTAGCCAGTAACTAAACAGGGTGCCTGAAAGATGTCTTTTGGGTAAAGACACTCTGGGCAGGGAAGATATATAGCGTTGTACAAAGAAGGCTTCAGAAGAAAATGTTATAAAAGCAATTGATGATATTGTTGACATAACTGAGACTTGGAAACCTAGTTACACAGTCTGGATGTCAGGCATTGGTGCTATTTATGACCATGTAGATGATACTGGTACCAAAAAGAGAGTATCATCTTTACTTTCCCATTTTTCCCTTAGAAAATGTCTATAGTTGAAGTCTATCTTACTCTGTATAAAACCCAGTAAGACAGAGGTGATAATAATAGCATGGGAAAGGATTTGAAGAACAAACCCATTTTACCACAGCAGGAGAAAAGAAAGCTTCATTCTCAGTTCAGAATACACATTTTATGAATCTAATGTGTAAAGACTTAATACTAAATGTTTATGCAATGCAAACTCATTTAATAGCATCCATATATACATCACACCACTAACATATTCAATAAGCAGCATACCATGTTGTTTTAGACCATCAGAAGCTCTTTACAGTTTCATAGGGCCATAGAGAAGACACTCTGGCCACTGAGAAGCTTTGAGTCAGCAAATTCACAGGGCACCTCCATTGTACTTGCCTCAACTGAGGGATATTCCCTGGTCTTATGGAACTTACTGTTAGGATAGGTGTCTGAGGGTTTCTGTTGCTGAGAAGAGACTCCATGACCACAGCAACTCTTATAAAGGATAACATTTAATTGGAAACAGCTTATTAGTTCATTATCATCATGATGGGAAGCATGACAGCAAGCAGGAAGACAGGGTGCCAGAGAAGGTAGCTGAGAGTTCTACATCTGATCAGCAGGCAGCAGGAAGCGAAAGTGCCACTAGGCCTGGTTTCTGAAACCCTAAAGCCCACCTCCAGTGACACACTTCCTCCAACAAGGCCACACCTACTCCAAAAAGGCCACACCTCCCAATAGTGCAACTCCCTATGAGCCTATGGGGGCCATTTTCATTCAAACCACCACAGTAGGTGATGAATGTCATCTGAGATGTTGTTAAGAGTGGAGAGTACCAAACCCCATCTCCTTCCTGAGTCAGTATCTGTTGGATCAACCCCTTTTGACCAGGGATACTGTTCTAATTTCATGTCTTCCACTAGTGCTCCAAGGTAAACACACAAATTTAAAGATTCAATGCTGAAATCCCACATGAGTAAAACATTGCAACAGTTATCTTTCTGAGTCTGTAAATCTGGCCAAGAACAAATGGTTTCGAGCTCAAAGGTCCCAGAAGTAAATCTACTACTATTATTCTCATAAATGGACATAAAATCCACCTGCTCTCTAAATTTGTATCTTTATTAGCCATAGATTAGTGCAACACTCAGGCTTTACTTGAGATGTTTCTTTATGCAGTGGACAGTGTTTAAAGCAGAAACTCACAACTGATATAAAAAAGGCAGAGTTAGTGTCAGCAAAGCACTCAGCTGCAAATAGAATATCTATATGACTCCCTCCTTGAGGCTTGGAGAGGATCATAGAAGAGGGGTGGAATGATTGTAAAGGTCAAAGGATGGGAAGAACCAGACCGAAACAGTGTTTTATGGACATGATAGTACCACTGCACTCATGAACTCACAGCTGCTGTGATTGCCTGAACCAAATCTGCCCAAGGTCAAGCCAGTCAATATTCTAGTATGGAGGGGAGAGGGCCTCACAATTCCCCCACATGCCATTATTTAGTGGCTATGAATAATTGAGGGCTTCTCCAGGAAGGAGAGTCAGTTTTCTTTAAGGATATAAACATCAGTGGGAAGAGAAATTCTAATTCAGTAGAGTTAATGAGAAGTTTATTTGATGGAAAGCCATTGGTGGGTTTTGGAAGCATTCGCTATTACAGCATATGGTACTGTACACCAGTAATCCCCACACTCTAGAGATAGAGGAAGGAGGCTCAAGAGTTCAATACCACAGCGTACACATAGAATTTGAGGAGGCTGACTTGAGTTAACTCAAACCATGTCTCAAAAAACAATAATAATGAAACAAAAATCAAACCTTAAGCCTCAAGCTAAAATGGATTTTTTTAAACTTTCTTCCTCCCTTACCCCATCAAAAACAACAACAAAAATTTCCTTTACACACAAACTAAGAATATCTTAGTAGTGTAGTATGAAAAGCAAAATTTTGTTAGGATCACAGGATTCATTGAGGAAAGCAAGTTAAATAAACCTGTGATTGCAATCTTTAGCTGCAGGGCTGGATAGATGGCCTAGTGGTTTAAGAATATGTACTTAGCCAAACCTTCAGCGGACCTTGGGGTCCTGTGGAAACGTGGTGGGAAGGATTATGGGAGCCAGAGGGGTCAAGGATACCACAAAAACAATGCAGAGAATTAACTAACCTGGGTTCATAGGGTCTCACAGAGCCTGAACCACCAACCAGAGAGCCTACATGGGACTGATGTAGGTCCTCTGCACATGTTACAGTTGTGTAGCTTGGTCTTCTAGTGGGTCTCCCAACAGTGGAAGCAAGGGCTGTCTCTGACTCTATTACCTGCTTTGGGGACCCTTTCCTCCTACTGGGTTGCCTCATCCAACCTCAGTAGAAGTGGAGGTGCCTAGTCTTACTGCAACTTGATATACCGTGGCTGGCTGATATAAAAGAGAAGCCTGCCCTTCTCTGAAGAGAAAGGAGGAGGAGTGGATTGGAGGGGAAACTGTGATCTAGCTGAAGAAAATAATTAATTAAAATAAAAGAACATGTATTTCTCTTCCTGAGCACCAGAGTTTGGTACCCATCACTTACATTGGGTAGCACAGAACTGCCTGTAACTTCAGCTCTTCTGGCTTCTGCAGGTACTGCCCTCACACATACCCGTACACAGATAGAAAGATATGCGCATATAGATGTAATTAAAAATAAAACTTAATTAAAAATTCTTTGCCATTTTAAGGATGTCACATAGCAAGGCAGGGGCTGAGGGATGCACTACCTTTTCATGGATGTAGGAACATTTACAGGGAAAGAGAACCATTTTCCAGACTTCTTAAGATTCCCGATGCCACATCTCCAACAATCCCTTTATTTAATACTTTTCTACAAGACCCTCCCTGATAGTCCTGAAGGGAAGTCCTTTGATGTTTGTTCCATGAGCTTTGTGTAGAGATTGCATAGTTCATGTCCTTGTCCTGAAAGGGACCCACGTTACTTATCTCTTAAAGACAAAACTCTGGTGATGGGAGAAGTGAAAGTGCGAAGTTTAAAAGAATAGGAAATGGAAGAGGACATGGTACCAAGTGTGGGAGATGCACACATTATCGTTCTATCTATCATCTCTTTATTTAATGTGAAAGGACAGGTATATGTATGGAAATTCAGTGGTAGAAAGTTGTGATGTGGTCAAGAATTGGTAATCAAGACAAATATTTGGAAGATCAGTGAGTGATTTTCAGAGTGGTAAATTGTTATTGGCATTTTGATTAGTATTTGCTGATTATAAAGATTAATGAGTTCCATTGTGATATTTTTGTATATACATATAATACATTTGTGTCATGTCCAACTCCTTGATTACCATCTCTTTATCCCACCATCTCCAATGCTTTCCTACATCTCTTATGAGCTTCCCTTGTAATTCCATGGCCTCTTTTCCCACTGATTCTGCATAAGAGGGGAAAATAGAGTATTTTTCTTAGTCTGGTTTAATACACTTAACATCATGACATAAAGTTCCATCCATTTTCTTGGAAATGACATAATGTTGTTCTTAATGGCGAAATAAATCTCTACTGTAGATATACCAAGGTCAGAGATAAGGGGCTTAAGCCCCCTGAGGCTATGGAGAGAGAGAGTGGGTATTGAGCCTGGATGACATATTTGGTGGAGTTTGATGAGGCTGGTAAAGTTGTCACCCTGACAATAGGGGAACAAGAAGATGAAGGTTCCCAAAACTCCATCAGGGATATGTAGGTGGCCCCAGTGTCCAGAAGGAGAGAGATAGATCGCCCTGATACTGTGATGTCTACCTGAGGTTCCCAGTGTGTGATGACAGTGATCAGGTCAAGGGACCCTGGGCGCCCTTAGTTGTCCACGGTCAGATCTAGGAAGTCAGCTGTAGGGCTACCTGGGCTTGATGTCCCCATGCCTCAAGGGACATGAGAGCAGTCAAAATCCCAATGACCTTCTTGATGGCACCTTGGACATGGTCTGGGTGGTTTAAGGGAGATCAGACAGGCCCTGGCCCAGTGACCTTCATGACTGCATTTGAAACAGGGACCCACAGGTTTTCAGGCTTTTGGAGGCCAGGGAGCCTGGGCAGTTGCTATGGCCAGTCAAATGGTCTTTGCTAGCATTAGGTATTTTTGTTCTCAGGCCTTTTCATCTCTCCCAAGGTACATCTTAAAGACCATTGCTAAGACTTCTGTCTGTGGAATTAGGGGTCATCTCTCTAGATGTTTGGCCCTAATATCAGGGAAGCTTTGGGAGAAGTAGGTCATAATGAGTTGTTTTCCATCTGGGGTCTTGGGATCAAGACTGGTATATTGTAAGAGGGCTTTGTGAGGCAGTCTAGGAATTGAGATAGGCTATCATGTTTGTCCTGGATGACCTCTTGGATTTTTTCATAATTTACCTCTTTACGGGTGGCCAGCTAGGAGGCAAGTTACAAACTGAACCCTTGTAGGAGTCTGTCAGAGTCTAGCTCTGACCTGTCAAAGGGTTCTTGGAGTGAGAGAGAGGAATGAGGAAATGATAAATAGAAAGATATAAGGAGACGATAAGAAAGACAGAGACACAAGATAGCTTCTGGAAAGCCCTGGGTCAATACTCAGTCACCTTGAGGTTTATTCCAAAGGGCTTTTGTATAATTCCAAGGGGTGGGGCATAAGACCTCCCTCTTGCAAGATCAAAGCACAACATACAGACAAGTGTAGACCCTTCAAAACACCTAGACCAGTGGCCGAATCATCCCATTATGCAGCCCTGTTGGGTAAAGCAGGCTCAGATTCTCTGAGACTGAGTAATTTGGGCTCCCACAATCCCTAGCAAGGTTGCCCCCTGGGACATTGTAATTTCATTCAGGGTCCTGGTCAGGGACTGCCTCAGCCCTGACTAGATGGGCAGCCTGTTACTGAGATGGGAAAAAGGGAAACCAGAGAGGCAGGAGAGGAAGAGAAGGGACTGTGGATTGAGGCTTGTAAGTGTGACTGAAAATAGTGGAAGGATCATCTGACTTGGGCCTCACAGAGAGGTGGGATTGTTTTTCCTTGGATGGCTTATACCATGTGGTCACTTTTATCAAGATGGGAGTGAGGTCACATGGCAAAGTCCATCCTTTCCAACCCTAGCAGAGATGGTTGTCAGCCACGTGGCTACCCCCATCCCAGTGCAGGGACAGCAGCTAAGGTGACAGCAAGCCACATGTTTCTTTTTTTTTTTTTTTTTTCGTTTTTCGAGACAGGGTTTTTCTGTGTAGCTTTGCGCCTTTCCTGGAACTCACTTGGTAGCCCAGGCTGGCCTCGAACTCACAGAGATCCACCTGCCTCTGCCTCCCGAGTGCTGGGATTAAAGGCGTGCGCCACCACGGCCCGGCCCACATGTTTCTTTTAAGATTACCTATGAATAGCTGTTTAACTATCAATCCTGGTGTTATGAGTTTTAAATTAACCCTTTTGTTACAGATTTTACAGGGTTTTAATCATACCCAATATACTTATAAATCTTGAGGTACAGGAAGATTACACAATAGTTTTACAAATCTTGAGATAAGATTTATACCTTAGCAAAGGTTTTAGAGAGTTAAACCAAAGCCAAAAGGGTATGGGATGAGTAGCAATAGTCCTATTGGGAATGGTCTGCCCCTTTATTTTGTTTTGCTCTCCTTTCTCTGTCACACAGCAAGTGGCTCACCTGATACTGGACAGAGATTTTGGAAGAAACTTTAAATAAGCATTATTGGGTCTAGAGGAGCTGGAGCCATACCCTAACTCTAGAGCCAGATTTTAATTCAAATGCGACAGCATAAAACAGCAGTCTAATGCCACTCATCCCTAAAAGACACCTGAATTCCTGTACAACTGAATCTAGTAAGCTGAGCACAAAGAAGGCTTAGAGATAGGACATGTTTGGGTCCTGCATATAGACAAAGGATGTTGCAGGAGGGAGCTGAGAGAAGCACCAGCCAGTGAGGAGTGCGTGCAGGGCGCGTGCAGGGTGTGTGCATGCACAGCTGGCCTGCTCCTTTGCTTTCTCCCCTTCCTGCGAGATCTGGCTCCTAGCTCCCACTTTGCAACAAACTTACAAATCTACCTATGGTAACTTAAAAGACAGGACATTTACACAGTGTGGGTGGGGAGGGGAGACTAGACAAAAGCAAACAGGGCTTGGAGAAGATAAATAGGGAATGGGGAATCTCTTTCCATGTCCCCCGTCACTCACAGTATTTGTAAAGTCCTAAATACTACTAGGATCTAAGGTGCCATTAGGTGGCCCTTTGGACTGATTATCTAAGGGGTATTGAAGGCAAGATGGATTGCAAAAGCTAATAAATTTAGGGCCCTTCAGGTAGGGTGCCAGGTGGAGAGGCTGGAGGTTTTCTAAGAGGCATCCCAAGAAGGAATGAAAGGGTATGGAAGACAAGCTCCCCATGGATGAAAGAAGGGGAAAAAATGTCACTGCAGCCTATAGTCTTGGGCATCCCCAGAACCCAGAGAGGACAAAAAGAGGACCAAGCCATTCAGTGGGTTGTCATCACAGTCAACGGGGTTCAGGGGCTTAGCCTGGCTAAGCCAATGGATAGACTTGTGTGCCTAGTACCAGAGCTTGTATAGAGGTGAAAAGGTGAGAACAAGCACAGAGCTCTAGGAAGAGGCGGGTCTCTGTTGGAATTCCTGGCCACTCCCCCAGCTACATGACCATGCTGTGTTGGGAAAAATGATTAGTCATTCCTGGGCTTTATGTCCTACATAAATCTGTGCGCTGCGTGATCACATAATTTTTGTGCAGCATGATCATGCAATCTATGTGCATGCATGACGTAGTTCCATAAGCCCATATGCGCACGTGCAGGGGAATCCATAAAATGTGGGTCACAGCTCTCTGCATCCAGGATCCTGTACCGAGCTTTGTTCAATCTACAACTACCCACTTTTTTCATTTTCTCAGCCACCAGACTACTCCACACAACACCGGCTGCTCAGATTGGTGAGTTTTTCCTTTCTAATCCCTTGCCATTTCCCACTACTGCAGCCTGAGATACATTTTTCACTGTCGGACCCCCGGGAGGTCCTCGGGCTTCACACACACCAACTCATTCTCTGGCTTGGAGTCCTCGTGCTCGTACACCCTGGCCCTTACTTACCCCTCTCTTGACAAAGGGTCGGGTAACTTGTGCTCATTCACAGATCCTTCCCTAATCTCAGGAACGCCTGAGATTTGGTCTTGGATCACGTTTGGTTTTTTAGTTTTTTAGTTTTTTTTTCTTTTGGCCCACTCCTCCTCTGAAAAATACCTTAAATACCCCTGGGATACCAATAAATATGGCCACATAATGGCTGCTTGGACCCTGATATTTCACAGGAATTATCTAACTTCTGCCAGCGAATGGGCAAATGGAAAGAGCTACCTTATCCCCAAGCTTTTTACCTAAGCTCTGAACCCTCCCTTTCTGATTCTTTCTCTCCTGCCCACATGCAACCTGAACCCGAGGAATCTCTGACTCCAAAGAACCTCTGCCTATCTGACCTACACTCTGCTCTCCAATATTGGGCAGGCTGCTCCTGCCCAAGTCTGGCTTCTACCTTCGCTCTTCCTGTAAGTTGTTCTCGAGCTGCCCTGAGAAGCACAGACCAGTCTGGAAGCAGGCTAGGATTCACACAAATGAATTTCTGATCAGGACCCGCATTAGGATTACAATAACCCGGATGGCTCTCTAACTCAAGACCACTTTATAACTTGCCTCCTGGTGGGTCTTCCTGAGGCTTCCCTCAAACCAGTAAACTGTCAAAAGCTAAAAAACATAATTCAAGATAAGGAATAAAGTCCATGTCATTTTTTAGAATGGCTTTTACAAAGGCTCTCTTAGATCCTGAGAGCCCAGAGGGCAGACAGCTCCTTATGACCCACTTTGTCTCATAGCGCTTACTCGACATCAGAGCTAACCTTAAGTGTCTGAAGAGAGGACTCCTCCCATGGGCATTTAAGTCATAGTTGTGGCATTTAAGGTGTATCATGGGAGAGATGAGAAAGCCTGTGAACAGAACTGCCAAATGCTGGCACATGCTATCTGAGTAGCTGCCTGAAGGCCTCCAGGTCCCTGTTTTAAGGGTGGTAGAGAAGGCCACTGGGCTTGTGCATGCCCTGCCCCATGCAGGCCAAACTGGGCCTTGTCTGAAGTGCTACCAAGAGGGACACTGGTCAGCTGACACCCCCCCTCCCCGCCCCGTGCAGCTCATGCCATGGGGGTATCAAACCAAGACCACCCTCCAGCAGGCCTCATAGGCTTGGCCACGGGCTCACAGGGAACCCAGGATAACCATTGCAGCATGGGGTGATCCTTTTCCTTCCTTTTGGACACTGAGCCACTTACTCAGTCCTGAGGGAATTTTGGAGTCCCAACTCTCCTTCTCGTTTCCCTATTGGTGGGGTAGGAGGACAGCCTTACCTACCTCACAAGACCCCACCACTTAATTGTATTTTCAGGGGCATCCCTCTTACACACACATTTTTAGTGGTGCCAACCTGCCCTGTGCCCCTAATGGGAAGAGATTTCCCAGCTAAGGTAGGAGCTTTCGTTTCGTTTGCTCCCTTCATGTGCCTCACTCCAGATCTGTCAGCGGTGCTTCTCCTGAGATACATGCACAGTGACAGAGACAGGGCCCTGCTCTCTCTCAAGTTCCAGAGGACACCAGGATCCACTGCCTTGTCACCAATTCCAGAAAAATGAGGTCTCACCCCACAAGCTTTTCCTTCCTGGTTCCCTCTCCTAATTAACTACTCAGCTAATTGTTACAGGATCACCATAGAGCTGGAGTCCAAGGACCATCAAATATATACCCAGGTGGTAAGGAACAGTAGCAGTCCAGAGGTATTTACACCCCCAGACTCAAAAGGGTCTGGACTCTGCAAAAAACAGACTTTAATATAACAGTCTATTACTGTTAAATGCCCTCAGCAATTGATCATCTGTGTCTCCTGGCTGCTAAACTAATAAAGGAAACAGGTGCCTTAAAATAATCTGTCTCAGATAAGGCTTATCTCAGATAAAAATTAAAAACATGTTCAAAATACCCTCCCCCGCCAACACTAACCAATATAGCAGAGCACTAAACATTATAATATCATGGTCACCAGCTCAACATTTTAAATTTCCCATGGCTACTTCTTAATATGTTTAAATTTTCTTCCAATCTTCAGAGCCAGCTTGAATCTACCTGAACAGCACCTTGTCAAACAATTCCCAAAGCAGCAGATGACAATCCACTGCTCCAGGATATCTGGCTACCTCAGAAGCCCCCTTCCCTAGCCCCCAAGACTTAACTGATGCCCACCAAGTCAGCTGGAAGCAGTTTCGGGAGACATGGTACGCCCACTCCTGTTCACCTGCCTTTTTCTTATTGTAAGCAAAGAGTCTGGAATGTTGGAATTCCTGGCCACTCCCCCAGGGTTTTATATTCTATGTAATCCTTGCGCTATGTGATCGCATAATTTGCATGCAGCAATGCAGCATGTTCATGCAATCTATGCACATTTGTGGCATAGCTCTGTAAGCCCATATATGCATGTGCAGGGGAATCCATAAAAAGCAGGTCTGAGATTCCTCCCCCCTTCTTCGTCTCCTCCTCCCCTCCCTGCACATGTCTTCCACAGGCCCAAGCACATTCTCTTCTGTCCCTCCTTCCCTAATAAACTCTGATAGTGGGTTTTGTCATGCCTCATGGCTTTTCTTGCCCGGTAACAATGCCACTTAATGAATAACATTGTGCCACCACATAAAACCAACAGTCTCATCTACAGGAGAGAGTAGGGGAATGGGGTCTCAAAAGCAATGAGGCCTAAAGAAGCTGTGGGATTATGGGCAGCTCCAAGGGGAAGGTGGGAGATGAGGGCAGGAAGGGGTACAATCACCTGGTTTTGCCTAAAGAAACTGCAGGATTGCGGCTCCAAGGGGGTTGGTATGGTGTCAAGTGAAGAGGGCCAGGGTAGCCTTAAAGATAGTGGCTAGGAATATCTCTGCCACAAGCGTACCAGAGGGGTGCCAGACACTCAACGGCCACATCCTCAGACTCAGAGAATGTTTACACCGACCAAAGAGAAAGCTTACCTAAGTGTTGCTGGTAGGTGAGGTGCTGCTCAATCAGTAAGCCAGAAGATGTCTGTTGTGGGTGGCCTGGAGATGAGGGACAGGGCCCCAGTACAGCTTAGACCATGGGGGAAAATGCAGGCACCAGGAGAGCTGAGTCACAAAACCGAATTAAGCATTATAACTGGAATGGAAAGTTATTCTGGCAGCTGGGAGCCAAAGAATACCACAAAGTCACACAGCACAACAAACCTCACACAAGAGATTTATTGGAAGGGAAAAAACCAGGAAGGTGGCAAATCAGGAGGGTGGCTATCTCTTCTCGAGCAAGAAACGGCAGCGAACTGAACAGGATAGAGAGCTTACACAGAGTTTCTTGGGAAGGGGGTGGAGCTTTCCATGGTGGAGATTGGTGGGATTTCATGTCCAGAGATTGGGCTTTTTATCCTGTAGGGTGGAGCAGGGTCCAGCAATTAGGACATTAAGAGTGTTCTGTGTGTGGAACCTGGCAGTTAGAGGTCCTGGGGGAAGGGCAGGGCTACTTGTATAGCTAGAGGGGCTTACGCACTGGAAAATATATTGGTGAATTTACTTTTTATTTTAGCCTTCTTATTTTAGACAACTGAAGTGTAAATGCAACCCTGTCCGTTAAATATCCACAGAATAATATGTAAAATGTATAGTCATTCATTTGTACCTGTGAGAAATGGACTCCAACATCCCCCATGAAAACCAAATTCTGTGCCTGTTCAAGTTCCTTGCTTAAAAATGACATAGTCTTTGTGTATAACCTAGGCATGCCCACCTACATACTTCAATCTTCAAACACTATATGGTAATCTTCATCTCTAGATTGTTTATAGTCACTAACACAATACAAAGGGATATGTAAGTACTCATTCTGTATTCTTTAAAATAGAATGAAAGGGAAATGTCGATGCATGGTTTGTGTAGGCAGGAAGCACTTTTTGCTTTGAATGTTTTTGATCCATAGGTGTTTGTGGAAAGTTGTCTGCCCAGTGTAAAGGCTTATAGCCAGGCAGAGGGGATAGCCGATCCGTGAGTCTTCCTACTTCCTAACACTTGATATTTCATTCTCCACAGATTCTAGGGTTGTCTGACATTTAAGCTACAAATAATCAAGTCAGCCAAACAATACATTCCCCCCCCAATTTACTAATTTTGTTAATTGGCTTGCAGAATTTTTCATGTTAATCAGGTACAGATTAATGGCTTGAAATATATATGCATTTTAGAATGGTTAACTATAGTTAACAAATGTATTACCTCATTGTATTTCAAACTTAGTGTGCTCCTCTCCTGTAACATGGTAATTTGCTACGTATTAACTGTAGATTGCTGTTGGACAGAAAGCCACTGCCAACAAGTAGGATTTCAGAGTAAAACTTTGCTATAAATAATTCTTAATAGAAAAATTAAATGTATGTTAAAACTTTACCTATTACATGCATGAATAACCTCAAGAATAAAAACAACTAGTATATAGATATAATATATGCTTAAGTGTGTGATATAGAAAGCTAACATTTGTTGGAATTTTATGTCAGGATATTGTGATGAATGTTTGGGAGTCGATAATTCAAAAGGCAAAGTGGGAATTAATGGGAAATAAGGAGGAGGAGGAGTATAGTACTTTGTTTATGGGATGAGAACAAAGGCTTATGAATAAAGAACTCCATACAAAATATCCCAGAGAACATTTCTTCTGCCACAAATATTGTGGTTTATTGCAAAAGAGGTCATAATTGCAACCTATTCTGTATGTATGTCCTTCATAAGGACATTCTATGTGCATTTGTACATTACTATACCTCTTGATTCTGGACTTGCCATGGACTATAACAAATGTGGCACAAGTAGAATCTTTTTTATATATTTTTATTTTATAATTAATTTAATTTTACATATCAGCCACGGATTCCCCTGTCCTCCCTCCTCCCACCCCCAAGCCTTCCCCCCCAATCCACCCCCATTCCCACCTCCTCCAAGGCAAGATCTCCCCTGGGGATTCAGCCCAGCCTAGTAGATTCAGTTGAGGCAGATCCAGTCCCCTCCTCCCTATACCAAGGCTGAGCAAAGTGTCTCAGCATAGGCCCTAGGTTCCAAAAAGCCAGCTCATGCACTAAGGACAGGTCCCAGTCCCACTGCCTGGGGGCCTCTTAGTAGTTCAAGCTAATCAACTGTCTCACTTATCCAGAGGGCCTGATCCAGTTCCATGGGGGCTCCTTAGCTATTGGTTCACAGTTCATGTGTTTTCCAAACAAATAGTTTGGCTATTTGTCCCTGTGCTTTTTCCAATCATGGACAAGTAGAATCATAAATAGCACCTGTCCTTTGGATTTTGCCCTCTCTTGGCGCTCATAGAACCCTGAGTCCTTTGTGTGAAGCATTTCATGATGACCTACTAGACTCCATCAGAAAGAGACAAACCATCCCAGCTGCAGGCCCTCAGTCTAACAGCCCTGGCAACTTCCAAACACATGAGAATATACTAGGCAGCGCAGACAAAGAAAAAAATTCATAAAAACTCTTGGCTGACACACAGAATGAGGAAAAAATCAATGCTTGTTATTTTAATCCACCACATTTTCTAGTGGTGTGTTATACAGCAAATGCTAGACTAGGTAGCAATAACTAAATAGTTCCTGTACTGGAAGTCCAATCATACTGTGCTTGCCTAGTATTAGCCTGATTAGGGGGCCCATTACCTACAAGTCCAATAAATGTTACTGGATTACTTGTTTATTGTTGAGACTTGTTTATGAGACTCAGAGTTATCCTAGATAACATGGGATCATGCAAAGCCTGGAGAACCTTTGTGGTCTAGAAATCACCTTTGTGAAGGCTCTTATACATTCCAAGTCCCTTGAGAGTCTTTCAGGGTTACTAGAACTCATCCAGTCAACCTTCTGATATTTATAGTAAATGTGTTTCCTGAACTTGTTCTGGCTTTTGTGAAAATCTTTAGTCCATAGAAACAAAAATGGAGACAAGGACAGATGGCCACAGTATAGACTTAGAAGGTAGGACATGCCGGCTATCTGAAGGTAGTTTATACTCATGAAGAGGGGGACTGATTTCTCAGAGAACAAGAAGTATCACTGAAGGACTTGGTTTTGGGGTAGACTTGGCCAAAAATGAGCTTCACCACACTATTCTGGGTCTCAGTTTTTAAATCAGCAAAGTAGGGGGAATGGGTTAGATGGTTATTTACTGTTGATTCTGGATTCAGAAGACTTTGAAAGCTGTCTCAATGCTTTTTATAAGAATCAACTCATAGTATGTCAAACACATTAATATACAGCCCCAAAATCTGAAACTGCTAGAGGAAAACATGGAGAGATATTTGAAGATAAAATCATAGACAACAACTTTCTGAATCACCCTAAGTGGAAGAGGCTCCTTAGGATTAAAAAGCTTCTGCCCAACAAAGGAAGCATTTACCAAAGTGATGAGACATAACCTATAGAATGGGAGACAATCTGTCATTTAATATCAAGAGTCTGGTAATGTTGAAAATATATAAAGTACTCAAAATTTAATCTCCAAAAGATTAAGTTGTCTAAATGAACAGAAAATATACTTCTCAAAACACGAAATATAAATGGTTGATAATTATATTGAGAAACTATTCAGCATCCTTAGTCATCAGTAAAATGGAGCCAAAAATCTGTCTATACAGGGGAGCACCTACTACTATTATTCTGCAAAATGGCACAGTATTAAGCCACCTCCAAGTGATTTATTATTGTACCCATAGATTAAGATATCTCTCAACACTTAACAGAGAAGTTTCTGTTTGCAGTAAATGATCATTACCATAGAAGCCCACCACAGGCCAAGGTGTAGACAGTAAAAGACTACATAATGCTCACAGCCCTAGGGTGAACAACACACACACATGCACGCATGCACGCACGCACGCACACGCACATGCACACACACCACCCCCCACATGCTCACACACATACACACACACACACACACACACACACACACACACACACCCCCTCAAGGATTAGGGTTCATCTCAGATGAGGGTTCAAAAAAGTGTAAAAATGTGTAAGAGCAAGAGGTGGTGGATTACTAAAAGGAACAGCATGGCATGCACATACGAGCTCATAGTAGTTATAACAGCATCCACAAGACCTGTGAAAGCCCAAGTCAGATCAAATCCCAGCAGGGAGAAGGGAACTGGGCATGACATTTCACTACTAGCAGTGGAACTAATTGTCAATTGTCAGGTGCTAGGAAAAAAAGAATCAGTTTCTCTAAGAGTTAGCTGCTGCCTATCCCCATGATTTCTCCCTCTATCATGGTATCTCTTTCATTGCTCTCCCACTCTATCCCTGTTCCAGCTCAACCATCCTGTTCCCTTATATTCTCATCCTCCATCCCCTACCCTCCATTGCCCTCCTTCACCCCCAGTTTACTCATGGAGACCTCATCTATTTCCCCTTCCCAGGGTGATCCATGCATCCCTCTTTGGGTCCTCCTTGTTACCTAGCTTCTCTACAGCTGTAGGTTGTAGTCTGGTTATCCTTTGCTTTACATCTAGTATCTACTTATGAGTGAGTACATACTATGTTTGTCCTTCTGCATCTGGGTTACCTCACTCAGGATAATATTTTTTGGTTCTATCCATTTGCCTGCAAATTTCATGATGTCATTGTTTTTTACTAGGGATGTTTCCAGGAATCCACTAAGATGACCCCACCTTAGACTACTAGCAATAGTGGAGAGGGTGTCTGAACTGGTTTACCCCAGTAATCAGATCGGTGAATACCCAAACTGTCATCATAGAGCCTTTCTCCAGTAACTGATGGAAGCAAATACAGAGATACACAGCCAAACACCAGGCCGAGCTCCAGGAGTCCAGTCAGAGAGAAGAGGGATTCTATGAGCAAAGAGCATTAAGATCATGATACAGAAACCTACAGAGACAACCAAAACAAACTAGTGGGAACTCATGAACTTTAGATCAACACATGTGGAGCCTCTACGGGACTGGACTAGGTCCTCTGCATAAGCAAGGCAGTTGTGTAGCTTGGTCTGCTTAATGGGCCCCTGGCAGTAGGATGAAGATTCATTCCTGGTGCATGAGCTGGCTTTTTGGAGCCCACTTCTATGGTGGGACACCTTACACAGCCTTGAGGCAGGAGAAGGGGCTTAGACCTGCCTCTACTGAATGTACCAGGCTCTGCTGACTCCCATGGGAGGCCTTTCATTCTCGTAGAAGAGAAAGGGGATGGGATGGGGTGGGGAGACTAGGGGAAAGAGGGAATGGGGATCTATGATTGGTATGTAAAATGAATAAAAATTTTCTTAATTAAAAAAAGATTATAGGTGCTGATCACTCAACCATGCTACAATGGAAGGTCACACATTCAAGAATATTTGACAAGCACAAATTGGCCTTGATGTAGGGGTGGTATGAAAGAAAATGGCCCCCAAAGAGAGTGGCACTATTAGGAGGTGTGGCCTTGTTTGAGTAGGTGCAGTCTTGTTGGAGAAAGTGTGTCACTGTGGAGGTGGGCTTTGAAGTTTCATATATGTTCAAGCCATGCCCAATAAGACATACCACTTCCTATTGCCTGTGAGTCAAGATGTAAGAACTCTCAATTCCTTCTCTTGCACCATGTCTGCCTGCATGCTGCCTTGCTTCCTGCCGTGAAAATAATGGACTAAATCTCTGAAATGCAAGCTGCCCCACAGTTCAATTTTTTCCTTTATAAGAGTTGCTGTGGTCATGGTGTCTCTTCACAGCAACAGAGACCCTAACTAAGGCAGGTGGTGACAGGAGGTGAGTAGGAGGGGAAAGGTGTGGATCTGGGAAAAGTTAGAAGATAAACGGTGAAGATAAGAAAAGCTCAGTGTACAGACTTTTCGAAGAACTAATATAAAAAAGAAGAGGAGTACAAAAAGTAGGCTGGGCTAGTCCTAAAAGTCTAGGTGCCCAGGGGGATTAAAGTAGGGAGGTTGAAAGTTCAATGGCAGCCTGGGAAACTTATCAAGATTATCGCATAGTGAAAACATCTTTTAAAAAGAGCTGGGTGTCTAGATCAGCAATAGAGTGCTCACCTAGCATGTATGCAACCATGGGTCACATGCAAGGAAGTGGCAACTGTTTGTTTGTTTGCTTGTTTTGTTGTTGTAGTTGTTGGTTTTCATTCATTGAAAATACATTCTTTCCTCATACAATATATCTTGATTACAAATTCTCCTCCTTCTATTCTTCTCAATATCTCCCCACCTCCCCTCCCCTCTGGATCCACTCCCTTTCTGTCTCTCATTAGATGAGAAGAGGCTTCTAAGAGAAAACAACCAAACATGACAAAATAAAATAAAATAAAAGCAAAACTATCACATCAAGGCTGGACAAGGCAACCCAACAAAATAGCCCCAGGAGTAGGCACAAGAATCAGAGATCCACTTGTTCATACACTCATAAAACACTAAGCTAAACGCTCTAATACATATGCAGGGAACCTTCTGCAGATCCGTTTAGGCCCTGTGCTTTCTGCTTAGTCTCTCTCTCTCTCTCTCTCTCTCTCTCTCTCTCTCTCTCTCTCTCTCTCTCTCTCTCTCTCTCCACATAATACCTGGCTGTGGGTCTCTGTATTTGGTCTTATCTGCTGCAAAAGGAAGCCTCTCTGATGACTGCTGAATAAGACACCAAACTATAAGTGTAGAATAATATCACTAGGAGTCATTTTTTGGTACTTCTTTTTTTGTAGACAAGTAGTATTTGGTTTTACCCTATGTTCTGGGCTATCTAGTCTCTGGTTCTTCATCATTCAAGCAGTGTTGGCTATGGGTTCCATCTGGTTAATGGGCCTTAAGTCAAATCAGACATTGATTGGCCACTCCCACAAGTTCTGTGCCACCATTGTCCTAGGGCCAGGATGTTGTCTGGGCCCAAGCTGCTGCCAAGGGCCATGTCTGGGTCTGTAGTCTTGCAAATAATAGAACTAGAAAAAAATCATCCTGAGTGAGATAACTCAGACTCAGAAAGATACATACATACATACATACATACATACATATATATGAATTCCCTTTAGCTTTTAAATAAATGATAACCAGCCTACAAACCATAGATCCACAGAGGTTAGGTATAAAAGAAGGTAATAAAAAAAAAATCTCCTGCAAGACTACAGACCCAGACATGGCCCTTGGCAGCAGCTTTGGCCCAGACAACATCCTGGCTCTGGGTAGAAACACTGGCCACTCAGATCAGGATGACTCTGGTGGCATAATGGCCCTTAGACACTAAAATGGCCAGAGATTTTGAACCTGACCCAGATTTCTGTGTAATCTTTGGTGGCAACATAAGCCTTGGACTTCAACACAGACTCCAGCGGTAGGGCCACAGACCCAGACATGGTCCTCAGTAGCAGCAGTGTCTGGATGTCACCATTACCTCAGGTGGCAATACAAGCCACTCAAATAGGCAATGGCCCCAGTGGCAGCATGGTCCTCGACCACTAACATGGTCTCAGATCTCAGGCATCCACATGCCTTCGATGGCAACAGGAACCTCAAACATCAACACAGTCCCTGGCTGCAGTAGGTTCATGGACCCAGACATGGCCCTCAGCTGCAGCTCTGGCATGGACGTTACTATGACATCAGTTAGCAGCACAGGCCACTCAGATCTGCATGGCTTTGGCTGTAAAATGGCCCTCAGCCACCAACATGGACCTGACCTGACCTATGGCTGACCTGACCCCAGGCATCTACACGGCCCTCAGTGGTAACATGGACCATCGACTTCAACACAGACCACAGCTATGGTAGGACCATGGGCCCAGACATGGTCCTTGGCAGCAGCCTGGGTCCAGACATCATCATGGCCCCAGGTGGCTATGCAGGCCACCCAGACCTGCTGTGGGATGTTCTGTATGTCCTGTGGGAGCCCTTCTTGGGTTCTTTGTGGCGTTACCCAGCAGGTCCGCATAGAGAATGATTAGGACCATGGGCCTGAGTGCAGGTGTTTGAGATGGTCTGCACTTGGCTGTGCTGGGGGATGGTCTGTATGTCAAGTTGTTCTGATTGATCAATAAATAAAACCTGATCGGCTGTGGCTAGGCAGGAAGGATAGGCGAAACTAACAGAGAGGAGAAATAAAAGGACAGGAAGGCAGAAGGACTGACTGCCAGATGCCGCCAGCACAAGAAGCATGTGAAGATGCTGGTAAGCCACCAGCCACGTGGCAAGGTATAGATTTATGGAAATGGATTAATTTAAGCTATAAGAACAGTTAGCAAGAAGCCTGCCACGGCCATACAGTTTGTAAGCAAGATAAGTCTCGGTGTTTACTTGGTTGGGTCTGAGCGGCTGTGGGACTGGCGGGTGACAGGGATTTGTCCTGACTGTGGGCAAGACAGGAAAACTGTAGCTACACAGACCAGCATGGCCCCAGTGGCCTTCAGATACCAACATGGCCCCAGGTGGCAGCCAAGACCCCAGGAATCCATATGGTCCTTTTTTTAAAAAAACATAGCATGGAATATCATTCTTTTTTTTTTTAATTTTTTTTTAAATAAATTTATTTTACAACATCATTTAGTTCAACATAATAGCCACAGATTCCTCTGTTCTCCCACTCTTGCCCCCCCTCCCCCTCCCCCCACCCCACCCCCATTCCCACCTCCTCCAGATCAAGGTCTCCCCAGAGGACCGGGATCGACCTGGTAGACTCAGTCCAGCCAGGTCCAGTCCCCCCCTCCCAGACCGAGCCAAGTGTCCCTGCATAGGTCCCAGGATTCAAACAGCCAACTCATGCAGCAAGCCCAGGACCCGGCACCAACGCACAGCTGCCTCCCAAACAGATCAAGCCAAATGACTGTCTCACCCGTTCAGGGGGCCTGATCCAGTTGGGGGCCCCTCAGCCTTTGGTTCATAGATCCTGTGCTTCCATTCATTTGGTTATTTGTCCCTGTGCTTTATCCAACCCTGGCTTCAACAATTCTCGCTCATATAAACCCTCTTCTTTCTCACTAATTAGACTCCCAGTGCTCCACCAGGGGCCCAGCCGTGGATGTCTGCATCCAGATTCCTCAGACCTTCCTTGGATGGGGTTTATGGCACAACTAACAGGGTGTCTGGCCATCCCATCACCGGAGAAGGTCAGTTCCTGCCGTCTCTCGACCATTGCCAGCAGTCTTTTGTGAGGGTATCTTTGTGGATCTCCGTGGGCCTCCCTAGCTCTCTGCTTCCTCCCCTTCTCATGTGGTCTTCATTTACCATGGTCTCCTATTCGTTGTTCTCCCTCTCTTTTCTTGATCCAGCTAGGATCTCCCACTCTCTTTCCCTCGACCGTCGCTCTTCGTTGTTCCCACTCATGACCAGGCTGTTCATGTAGATCTCATCCATTTCTCCGTGTCTTTTTTGGGGTCCCGTTTTCCAGGTAGCCTCACTGGTGATGTGAGTAGCAGTCCAGTCATCCTTGTCCACATCTAGCATCTTTCTATGAGTGAGTACATACCATATTTGTCTTTCTGAGTCTGGGTCACCTCACTCAGGATGATTTTTTCTAGATCAATCCATTTGTCTGCGAACCGTATGATGTCATTGTTTTTCTCTGCTGAGTAGTATTCCATTGTGTATATGTGCCACAATTTATTTATCCATTCTTCAGTTGAGGGGCATCTAGGTTGTTTCCAGGTTTTGGCTATTACAAACAATGCTGATATGAACATAGCTGAGCAAGTGCTCTTGTGGTATGATTGAGCATTTCTTGGGTATATGCCCAAAAGTGGTATAGCTGGATCTTGGGGGAGATTGATTCCCAATTTTCTAAGAAAGCGCCATATTGATTTCCAAAGTGGTTGTACAAGCTTGCATTCCCACCAGCAGTGGAGGAGAGTTCCTCTAGTTCCACAACCTCTCCAGCATAAAGTGTCTTCAGTGTTTTTGATCTTAGCCATTCTTACAGGCGTAAGGTGGTATCTCAGAGTTGTTTTGATTTGCATTTCCCTGATGATTAGGGATGTTGAGCAATTCCTTAGATGTCTTTCAGCCATTTGGGTTTCCTCTGTTGAGAATTCTCTGTTTAATTCTAAAGCCCATTTCTCAATTGGACTGTTGGTCGTTTTGATGTCTAATTTCTTGAGTTCCTTATATATTCTGGATATCAGTCCTCTGTCACCTGTGGGGTTGGTGAAGATCTTTTCCCATTCTGTAGGCTGTCGCTTTGCCTTGTTGACCGTATCCTTTGCTCTACAAAAGCTTCTCAGTTTCAGGAGGTCCCATTGATTGATTGTTTGTCTCAGTGTCTGCGCTACTGGTGTTATATTTAGGAAGTGATCTCCTATGCCAATGCGTTCAAGATTACTTCCTACTTTCTCTTCTAGCAGGTTTAGAGTAGCTGGATTTATGTTGAGGTCTTTGATCCACTTGGATTTAAGTTTTGTGCACGGTGACAGATATGGATCTATTTGCAGCCTTCTACACGTTGATATCCAGTTATGCCAGCACCATTTGTTGAAGATGCTTTCTTTTTTCCATTGTACACTTTTGGCTTCTTTGTCAAAAATTATATGTCCATAGGTGTGTGGGTTAATGTCAGTGTCTTCAATTCGATTCCATTGGTCTACATGTCGGTTTTTATGCCAATACCAAGCTGTTTTTATTACTATAGCTCTATAGTAGAGCTTGAAGTTAGGGATTGTGATGCCTCCAGAAGTTGTTTTATTGTACAGGTTTCTTTTAGCTATTCTGGGTTTTTTGTTTTTCCATATGAAGTTGAGTATTATTCTTTCCAGGTCTGTGAAGAATTGTGTTGGTATTTTGATGGGGATTGCATTGAATCTGTAGATTGCTTTTGGTAAGATTGCCATTTTTACTATGTTAACCCTGCCTATCCATGAGCATGGGAGATCTTTCCATTTTCTGACATCTTCTTCAATTTCTTTTTTCAGGGACTTAAAGTTCTTGTCATATAGGTCCTTCACTTGCTTGGTTAGTGTTACCCCAAGGTATTTTATGTCATTTTTGGCTATTGTAAAGGGTGATGTATCTCTAATTGTCTTCTCATCTTCTTTGTCCATTGTATATAGGAAGGCTACTGATTTTTTTGAGTTGATCTTGTATCCTGCTATGTTGCTGAAGGTGTTTATAAGCTTTATCAATTCCTGGGTGGAATCTTTGGGGTCACTCAAGTATACTATCATGTCATCTGCAAATAGGGAAAGCTTGACTTCTTCCTTTCCAATTTGTATCCCCTTAATCTCCTTATGTTGTCTTATTGCTCTGGCTAGAACTTCAAGTACTATATTGAATAAGTATGGGGAGAGTGGACAGCCTTGCCTCGTTCCTGATTTTAGTGGAATTGCTTTGAGTTTCTCTCCATTTAATTTGATGTTGGCTGTTGGTTTGCTATATATTGCCTTTATTATGTTTAGGAATGTTCCCCGTATTCCTGATCGCTCCAAGACTTTTATCATGAAGGGGTGCTGGATTTTGTCAAATGCCTTTTCTGCATCTAGTGAGATGATCATGTGGTTTTTTTCTTTGAGTTTGTTTATATGGTGTATTACGTTGATGGACTTTCGTATGTTGAACCACCCTTGCATCCCTGGGATGAAGCCTACTTGATCATGGTGGATAATTAATTGTTCTGATGTGTTCTTGGAGTCTGTTTGCCAATATTTTATTGAGTATTTTTGCATCAATGTTCATGAGGGAGATCGGTCTGTAGTTCTCTTTCTTTGTTGTATCCTTGTTTGGTTTAGGAATCAGGGTAATTGTAGCCTCATAAAAGGAGTTTGGTAATGTTCCTTCTGTTTCTATTATGTGGAACAATTTAGAGAGTACTGGTATTAACTCTTCTTTGAAGATCTGGTAGAATTCTGCGCTGAAACCATCTGGTCCTGGCCTTTTTTTGGTTGGGAGACTTTTAATGACTGTTTCTATTTCCTTAGGGGTTATTGGGCTATTTAAATAGTTTATCTGGTCTTGATTTAACTTAGGTATGTGGTACTTATCCAGAAAAATGTCCATTTCTTTTAGGTTTTCCAGTTTTGTGGAGTAGAGGTTTTTGAAATATGACCTTATAATTCTCTGGATTTCCTCAATTTCTGTTGTTATGTCCCCCTTTTCATTTCTGATTTTGTTGATTTGGATACTCTCTCTCTGTCTTTTGGTTAGTTTGGATAAGGGCTTCTTGTTGATTTTCTCAAAGAACCAACTCTTTGTTTCATTAATTTTTTGTATTATTCTCTTAGTTTCTAATTTATTAATTTCACCTCTCACTTTGATAATTTCCTGGTGTCTATTCTTCCTGGAGACTTTGCTTCTTCTTGTTCTAGAGCTTTCAGGTGTGCTGTTAAGTCACTAGTGTGAGATTTCTTCAACTTCTTTATGTGGGCATTTAGTGCTATGAATTTCCCTCTTAGCACTGCTTTCATAGTGTCCCATAAGTTTGGGTATGTGGTGTCTTCATTTTCATTGATCTCTAGGAAGTCTTTAATTTCTTTCTTTATTTCTTCCTTAACCCATTGGTGATTTAGTTGAGCATTATTCAGTTTCCATGAGATTGTAGGTTTTCTGTAGTTTTTGTTGTTGTTGAGATCTAACTTTAACCCATGGTGTTCTGATAGAACACAGGAGGTTATTCTAATTGTTTTGTATCTGTTGAGATTTGCTTTGTGGCCAAGTATGTGGTCGATTTTAGAGAAAGTTCCATGGGGTGCTGAGAAGAATGTATATTCTTTCTTGTTAGGATGGAATGTTCTGTAGATATCTATTAGGTCCAATTGGGTCATGACATCAGTTAAGTCCTTTATTTCTCTGTTAAGTTTCGATTTGGGAGATCTGTCCAGTGGTGAAAGTGGGGTGTTGAGATCTCCCACTATTAATGTGTGGGGTTTTATATGTGGTTTAAGCTTTAGTAATGTTTCTTTTACATATGTGGGTGCCCTTGTGTTTGGGGCATAAATGTTCAGAATTGAAACTTCATCTTGGTGGATCTTTCCTGTGATGAATATGTAATGTCCTTCTTTATCTCTTTTGATTGATTTTAGTTTGAAGTCTATTTTGTTGGATATCAGGATGGCTACCCCTGCTTGTTTCTTAAGACCATTTGATTGGAAAGTCTTTTCCCGGCCTTTTATTCTTAGGTAGTGTCTGTCTTTGAATTTGAGATGTGTTTCTTGTATGCAGCAGAAAGTTGGGTTCTGCTTTCGTATCCATTCTGTAAGTCTATGTCTTTTTATAGGTGAATTAAGTCCGTTGATATTAAGGGATAATAACGACCAGTGATTGTTCATCCCTGTTATTTTTGGTGGTAGTGTGTGTGTACTTCCCTTCTTTGGGGTTTACTGTTGTGGCTTTATCTATTGCCTGTGTTTTCAGTGTGTATCTGACTTCCTTCGGTTGGAATTTTCCTTCTAGTGCTTTCTGTAGAGCTGGGTTTGTGGATAGGTATTGTTTAAATCTGGCTTTGTCTTCAAATGTCTTGTTCCTTCCGTCTATGATGATTGAAAGTTTTGCTGGGTATATTAGTCTGGGCTGACATCCATGGTCCCTTAGTGTCTGCATTACATCTGACCAGGTCCTTCTGGCTTTCAAAGTCTCCATTGAGAAATCGGGTGTTATTCTGATGGGTTTGCCTTTATAAGTCACTTGGCCTTTTTCCTTGGCTGCTCTTAATATTCTTTCTTTATTCTGTACATTTAGTTGTTTAATTATTATGTGTCGAGGGGACTTTTTTTGGGGGTCTAGTCTGTTTGGTGTTCTATAGGCTTCTTGTATCTTCATAGGCATTTCATTCTTTAAGTTGGGAAAGTTTTCTTCTATAATTTTGTTGAATATATTTTCTGTGCCTTTGAGTTGGTATTCTTCACCTTCTTCTATCCCTATAATTCGTAGGTTTGGTCTTTTCATGGTGTCCCAGATTTCTTGGACATTTTGGTTCATGACTTTGTTGGCTTTAGTGTTTCCTTCGACTGATGAAACTATTTCTTCTACTGTATCTTCAATGCCAGAAATCCTCTCTTCTACCTCTTGCATTCTGTTGGTTATACTTGCATCCGAAGTTCCTGATCTTTTACTCAGGATTTCTATTTCCAGCATTCCCTCTGTTTGTGTCTTCTTTATTTTTTCAATTTCCCTTTTCAGTTCTTGGACTGTTTCCTTTGTTTGTTTCATTGCTTTTTCATGATTTTCTTTCAGTGCTTTATTGTTTTCTTCCAGGACTTTAATGTTTTTTTGTTTTCTTGGAGGGCTTTATTGTTTTCTTCTAATTTGTTTGCCTTTTCTCTAGTTGTTTACAGCGTTCTTCCAATTTTCTTGTCTTTTCCTCTACACAAGCCTCTACCTTCTTCATGAAGTTACTCATAAGGCTACTTTCTTCTGCTTCTTCCAATTTTTGGTGTTCAGGTCTAGATGTTGGAGGCGGGCTAGGTTCTGGTGATGCTGTATTGCTCTTCATTTTGCTGTATGTACTTCTGTCTTGACGTCTGCCCATCTCCTTGTGGTTCCTTCTTCGTCTTATCAGTGTACTTGTTTCAGAAAGAGCTGACAGATTCAGGAAGACTCTCTCTCTTGTCCAAAAGGGAGTTCTCTTGACCAACTCTCTGGTCCAGAAGGGAAGTCGGGGGCAGGCTTTGGTCCAGAATGGCAATGGGGGCAGGCAGGGAGCTGGGGGCCTGTCTCTAAGTCTCAGGAAGTGGCTGGAGTCTCGGGCAGATGGGTGTGGGGGCAGGGCGCGGAGATTGCAGGGGCTGCCGGGGGCTTGGAAAAGGGGATCCCTCCCGGTGGGGCTAGAAGGGGAGCTGCCCGGTGGCCAGAACCTGGTGCCAAGTTGCGCAGGTCTTCCCAGAGTGGCTGGTGCCCAGGGATGGGGTCCGGGTTGGACCCGGGTACTCACCTCTGGACCAGAAGGGAAGTCGGGGGCAGGCTGGGAGCTGGGGGCCGGTTTCTAAGTCTCAGGAAGTGGCTGGAGTCTCGGGCAGATGGGTGTGGGGGCAGGGCGCGGAGATTGCAGGGGCTGCCGGGGGGCTTGGAAAAGGGGATCCCTCCCGGTGGGGCTAGAAGGGAAGCTGTCCGGTGGCCAGAACCTGGTGCCAAGTTGGGCAGGTCTTCCCGGAGTGGCTGGTGTCCAGGGATGGGGTCCGGGTTGGACCCAGGTACTTACCTCTGGACCAGAAGGGAAGTCGGGAGCAGCGGAATATCATTCTTTTACACATATTTTGCAACAAGTCTGTCAAAACCATTTGTGGCTCTTGGGCATTACAGAAATGGGAAACCAGTCAGATTTTGCCCTGGAGTCAGATTGCCATCTATTTCCACAGTAAATTAATTAATGGGGCTGTTCTCTGACAAAAGAAACAGAAATTCCAAACCTATTCCAGACTCTCCAGTTCCATGTTGGCATTTACATTTCTCCTATAAACATAGTTCTCTGTGAAAATCCATCTCCTTAAATTTTAACAATTCTGCTTTTCTATCTGACTACAGGGAAGAATTGCTTTTGTGTGCCTCTGTATTTTTTAAGTTAAAATAAAAGCCATTTGAAAGCAAATTAGTTTTCTTTCTTCATGTTTGTATACAGTTGTGTGGGTTTAGGTCTTTATTCTTCACAAAGCTTCAGATTTCTTTGTCTGGGTGACAGAACAATGATCTGTGATTTGGCCACCCGAAATATAAATCACTAAATTGCAGAATAAAGCTCATTCTGATAATGGTGTCTCATCCCCCTATCCTAGAATCACCAAATACCTTCAAAACCTATCATTAGGCGTTATAGTCCCAGTCCTATATTGTCTTTGATTACAGTATATCATGAAGACCTGTGTCCCAGCTGATTTTTTTTTTGATTTTCCAATTTAGACCTCAAAAAGTAAATAAAATCAATGTCAGCTTTTTTACAGTGGTAGTACTTCAGACGTTGTTCAGCATTTAAAAAAATAACTTCTGTTCACTTGGGCTCTGATGATACATAGAACATGTTCCACCGTGTTTGGATTTATCTCATTCGTTTAAATGTTTCTTTTGAATACAAAGGTATCTGGATGGTTCCAGGTCCAGATAAAACTACTCTGTGGTGGTATTGTGTTCCCCAAAATATTGTGTACTCTAATAAATTTATCTGGGGTCAGAGAACAGACAGCCACTAGATACAAAGGCTAGAAAATGGTGGCACTCACACCCTTAATCCTAGCATTCCAGAGATAGAAATCCCTCTGGATCTCTGTGAGTTCAAGGCCACATTGGAAATAGCCAAGCATGGTGACACACGCCTTTAATCCCAGAAAGCCAGCCTTTAATCCCAGGGAGTGGTGGTAGAAAGCAGAAAGATATATAAGGCATGAGGACCAGAAACTAGCAGCATGTGGCTGGTTAAGCATGTGGCTGGTTAAGCTTCAGGCTTTCCAGTAGCAGTTCAGTTGAGAGCCATTGGGATGAGGACACAGAAGCTTCCAGTCTGAGGAAACAAGACCAGCTGAGGAATTGGCAAGGTGAGATAGCTGTGGCTTGTTCTGTCTCTCTGATCTACCAGCATTGACCCCAATAACTGGCCTCGGGTTTGATTTTATGAATAAAAACTTTTAAAATTCCTGCTACACTACTCCTTAACTCATTTTATTCTGAATAAATTAGACACGTCTAATGACTCTTTCAATGTAATTTTGCAATCCAATGTTTTATGACTTTTGGTGAAAATGTTATGCTGGACTTATTTAGTTGTAATTTTACTCTACAAACTGTTTGGATACTACCACTCAAAATGTTGCAACATCAGTCTATTCTTAGTATTTAAAGTCTCCATTGAAGTTCCTTTGAGGCCTTTCATTAATTTATTATTTACATTTCCCATCTTTTCTATGGTATATAAGCATTTACCAACTGTAGTAAAGGTCATGAATCTGTATTTTTCATTGTAACCCTTTCCTTCCTTAGATGAGCCACAAACTGAACAAAGTCCAGTGATTATTGGGAACTTATTAGATATTAAATGCTATGCCAGGTGTTTTGAAAGGTGTAAAGGTGAGTTATATATGCCCCATCTCAAATCATTTATACTTGCTGTGAAAATGAAGAGCCTGTAAAGTCTTAAATCTTAAGTGGAGCAAAGAATGCAGACTGAGTTTTAGAAGCAGGGTTTTAGTAATGGCGGGCCTCATGGTATCAATTTTTATTCTCAATTTCTGTTCATATTAAAACACTGGCCTGTGGAGACAGCTAAGCAGTTGAGTAAAAGCATGAGTGAAACCTTGGCTTCCAAGAGCAGAAACACACACCACACACACACACACACACACACACACACACACACACAGAGGGGGGTGAGGTGGGTGGGTAGAATCTGGAAGGAGCTGGGGGAAGAAAAGATAATAAAAATATTTTGCATGAGAGAGAGAGAAGAGAGAAGAGAGAAGGGGAGGGGTGGGGAGGGGAGGGGTGGGAGAGGAGAGGAGGGGAAGGGAGGGGAGGGGAGGGGAGGGGAGAGAAATTGTGTACTGGGAGTAGTGCAGCACATCTGTAACCTAAGCACTCAGGATGGTGAAGCAGGAGGATCCTGAGTTCAAGACTAGCCTGCACTACATAGTGAAGCTCCTGTCTCAAAAATCCCAAACTGAGCAAACATGACTTTTTTGATGACAGCCCTGAAGAGTCAGGTTCTTTCCTTATTGGAATATGGCGATCAGACACAGACTCATTCTGGGATTAAGGGTAGATGAAAGTTTTCTACAGAAAATAACTATGGCAGGGTGCTACATAGTTCAAACAGTCACTAAAAAAAGGACAGATACACAGCTAATGATTGGTGGGGAGAGCGAGAGGCATTGCTTTTGTGACGCATCCACTGGTAACATGTCTATACTCCTATAAACAAACCCTCATCCATGGTCCTGTATATAGTCCTAATGAAATTCACTTGAAAGGAAGTTACAAGGAAGGCTAGTTGGCAAAAGTAAGGGGGTCTGTGGAATCTTGAGGGAAAACAAGTGAGGGTAATGGGGTGAATATGATCAAAATATACTATGGGCATCTACAAAAGTGTCATAATGAAATCTGCTATTGTGTATCATTGATATATGCTAATGAAAGCATTTAAAACAACAGATAGCTACCACATAAGCAGAATAGCCATACATAAAGATATACATTTCACTTTATAGGGAAGGGCTTTAATAGTCATGCTGCTTCTTGGAAAAAGAATAGATCTATAGAAAACACATGTCGTTGTACATCTCATACTATACCTTTACTTATGTTACAGGTCTAACCTGGGTAGAGATTTTATCAGACTAATACATTACAATGAACTTATAATGGGACTCAAATTCACATTTGTAGCAGGAATCTTAAAAGTTCTTACTAATAAAATCAAACCTGAGGCAGGTATTGGGGTGAACACTGGAAGATCAGAGAGAAGAATCCACAAATAACCTCACCTGGCCAACTTCTCAACTAATCTTGTTTCCTCAGACTGGAAGCCTCTGTGTCCTCATATCCGAATGGCTCTCAGCTGAATGCTACAAGCCTGAAAGCTTTACCAGCCAAATGCTTAACCAGGCCAAATGCTTCTAGTTCCTGGTCTTCACGCCTTATATATCTTTCTGCCTTCTTCCATCACTCCCTTTCTGGCTCACTTTCTGGGATTAAAGACGTGAGTCACCATGCTTGACTGTATCCTCGAACACATGGATTTCTGCCTAGCTCTGCCTCTCAAGTGCTGGGATTAAAGGCATGTGCTACCACTGCCTATCCTCTATGTTTAATATTGTGGCTGCTCTGTCTCTGACCCCAGATAAGTTTATTAGGGTGCACAATATTTCGGGGAGCACAATACCACCACACACATTGGTCACCAGCTGAGTGGTCAGTAGTCTGAAGCTCACAGCTCCCTGCTTTAGTTTGCTTGCTTGCAGTTGGTATCTGCTGGTTCCATGTCTTAACAATTCCCCAAACAAAACATAACAACAATCAATTCATTGGATTAGATAGATAACATGCCTGGCTTTTGGAAAAATAGGTTGACCTGAAGTCTGCAACTGTTTGCCCAGTTTGCTGCAATTGACAAAGGCATAGCTTGGGTTAGTTTAAGCACAGACAGCAGCAGGCAAAAGCTCCAGCTAGGACAGTGGGACTGCAGTTATTTAGGGTCAGTGGAGATAAAAGGGACTAGAGTTTATTAACTGAGTAAACAGCCAGTATTTGGCAGCTAGAAGATGTGGTGGATAAGCATGGAGCACAAACACGGGTAGACAGACAGGGCCCAAAGATGTAAATATCAACCAGAGATCTAAAGGAGAGATTGCAAATGAAGACCCCTTTAGAGACTGTAGGGAAGGAGTCGCTCAGAAGGGAATCAAATCAACGGTGAAGAAAGACCTTGATCAAAAAAGAAACAAATCAAAGGCTTGTCTTCACCTGGGCCCTTTTGGTTTCTTCTTGGATAATCCTGGACCAAACTTCCAGGCTGTTTATAAGGAGTGGTGGTTATGAAAACTTGGAACAAGATTAAACTAAAAGGATTGTATTTGCCTGAAGTATACTCAGAAGGAAATATTCTTTCATCTTGCTTCTTTAAACCTATCACCAGAAAGGTGTTTTAAAGACATGCTTCCATGACTAAGTGAGTACTTAATTTAGTAACTGTGAGGTTTAAGTGTGTGGATTGTATTTCCTCTAAAACCCTGATGCTGAAACTTCTGAGAATGACTACAAGATCCTGTGATACATCCGGAGCCTCGGGCTTTTAGTTGTAACTCCACAAGGACTTAAATGGGCAATACCGAACTTGAAGTAGGTATATATTTTCTTCTCCATTTCCAAGCCAGTAGTGCTTCTCTTCCTTATAAAGGATTTTATGTGAAAGTCCTCTGATAAAAGGTATTGCTCAGATAAGTGCAGGTGTATTGGAACATTGCCCATCACCACCAGCTCAGCCGTCCAGAGCTGTATCTACAGATCACAGTGAAATTGAAAAGAGCAGGAGTTGGCCCTGTGAAGGGGGTGTAATGGAGCAGCAGCTGTCAGTTCATTGTTTTAACACTTGCTAGTCCTCAATAGTGATTTTCCCCCCAGAAACTGCTCATACAACACATGACCCTTTTGTATAATCTATATAGACTGTCAGTTTACTGCAGAGCACTTGAAATGAAAAAGACAAAAGCTTCCTTTGAGTGATAAACAAAGCAGCTTCTGACTTGCTCTGAAAAATGTGTGGTGTAGAGATTCTTATCTGGATGGGCCTTTGATTTCTGGCCAAGTTTAGCAGAGTGTACTCTAAGAATAAAACAGCAAAATGATTGGACGAATAAATTCACAGGAGATTTTCACAGTATATGAAGATTTTTTTTTAAAAAAAAGCACAAAATGGTCCCCATACTAATAAATTCCACTCTGCTCTGCAATCTCTTATATGATGCAAAGGAAAGAATAAAAGAGCTAAAGCCCTGGCATTATTTCTTCTTTCCACTTATTAAAGGTACTGGGTAATTACAGAAAAATCAGAAAATATCCATAATCTCATCACTTTTTCTGTGCACGTCAGTACACATTTTATTAAAGAAAAATTTGACATGAAAGCGTTATCCTGCTGTGCGTACAATGTCATGGGCACCTGTTATTCTTGAAACGATAGCAAAGGTCACTTGAATCTTCAATGAATATGTGAAGGTTACTGGATGACAAACAACAGTTTTCATTTCTCTGATATACTTTCTTCTACAGTTGTTGCCAAAAATAATGCATCTTGTAGAATCAAAAGAGACAATGACATGTTAAAAGTGAAATAAGAAGTGGATAAGGTAGATACACAGAAAATTGAGGTGGAATCAAATGTTGGTTTTATCCTTCTGACAGTTGTAGTGGTTTGAAAGAAAATGGCCCCCAAAGGGAGTGGTACTATTAAGAGCAAAGGCCTTGTTGGAGTAGGTGTGGCCTTGTTGGAGGAAGTGTGTCACTGTGGGAGTTGGTTTTGAGGTCTCCTATGCTCAAGCTACTCCCAGTGTCACAGACAACTTATCCAGCACCATATCTGTCTGCATGCCACCATGTCCTGCTATGATGATAATGAACTGAACCTCTTAACTGTAAGTGAACCACCCTAACTGAATGTTGTCTTTGTAAGAGTTGCTGTGTCTCTTCACAGAAATAGAAACCCTAACGAAGACAGCAAGCTTTCTTCTTTTTTATGTGTCTGGAACCCCAGCCTATGGAATGGTGCTGCCCACATTCAGGTGGATCTTCCTACCTCAGTTAACCTAATCTAGGTTACCTCTTCCAGGCATGCTAAGAAACTTGTCTTCTAGGTTATTATAAACTCTGTATAGTTGACAAACAATATTAACAATCACTCAGTAAAAGAAACAGACACATGAAATGTTTTGCTTTGAATCATTGTGTGAATCTGCTGGCAGAGCAGCTTGGTATTACTCTCTGATGACAGGAATGGGAAAGCTAGTTTATGGAAGAGCAAATCACAGAACACATAAAAGTTGCAAAGGGTTTTCCATTGCAACTTGAGATTATCATCAGAGAGCTTTAGTGTATGTACATATCTTAGGGTTTCTGTTGCTGTGAAGAGACACCATGGCCACAGCAACTCTAATAAAGGAAAACATTTAGTTGAGGTGGCAGCTTACAGTTTCAGAGGATTATTCCATTATCATCACAGTGGGAAGCATGGTGGTGTGCAGGAAACATGGTGCTAGAGAAGGAGCTGCTACATGTTGATATGCAGGCAACAGGAAGTAGACTGTGTCACTGGGTGGTATCTTGAGCACATATGAGACCTCAAAGTCTCCCTCCACAGTGGCACACTTCCTCCAACAAGACCAGACCTTGCTCCACAAGACTATACCTAGTCCAACAAGGCCTTTCCTCTTAATAGTAACACTCCTTTTGAGGACCATTTTCTTTCAAACCACCACATTCAACTCCCTGGTCCCCAAAAGCTTGTAGCCATATCACAATGCAAAAATGCATTCAGTCCAATTTCAAAAGTCCTCAGAGTCTATAACAGTCTCAAATTTATTTAAAAGTATAAAGTTCAAAGTCTTTTGAGGTTCATACAATCTCTTAACTGTAATCCCCTATAAAATCAAAATCAGAAAGTAGATCACATGCTTCCAACATATAATGCCACAGGATATACATCACTGTTCCAAATGCAGGGAGGGGAGCATAGCAAGGAAATACTGGACCAAAGCAAGACCAAAAACCAGCTGGAAAACTTCAAACTCTGCATTTCCATGTACAGTGTCAAAGCACTCTTAGATCTCCAACTCCTTTATCTTTGTTGACTGCAGCACACTTCTTTCTCTTGGACTGGTTCAGCTCCTGTTAGCAGCTTTCCTTAGCAAGAATCCCAGGGCTCTGTCATCTTCAATATGGTGACAGTTCAGGCTTTAACTTCACAGCTTCATGCAATGGCCTTTCTAGGCCTCCATTCAAGACACCCCTCACACATGCCTGACCTCAATGGCTTTCCTTAGTCATGGAGGCAAATCGCATGGCGACTTTCTTCCATAATTAACTCTAGATCCTTGTGGCTGAAGCTGCCAAGTTCTGCTGCTTACTGGGGCTAGAACATGGCCCCCATGTTCAATTACATCTTCACCAACTTTCTGTTTTAGATGGTTAGACCAGGCTTTCTGTTTAGATGGTTAAACTCAGAGGTCCACCTGTCTCTCTGCCTTTGGAGTGCTAGGATTAAAGGCATGCACAACCACACAGGGCTCTAAGGTTTTCTTTAATTCCTTTTCACAAGTTGGAAATTTATCTGGATTGGATCTTGCCCTGAGGTCACCACTACCTTTATACCATTCCTTAATCTGATTATCTCCTTGAATACAGGACTTAGCTCCACTCCACTTTCTGGTGCACCTTTTCTCCTCAAATATTTTTCCTTGCTCAGCTTGCTCCTTTTCATCATATATCTTCATTAGAGTTAACGCTAGTAACCATACGTACAATAGAGTCTATACTAAGCAGTTTGAGATTTCCTCTGCCAAGGAAATTAATCCAAAACTCTTCACTTTAGCGTCAGGCAAACTTTTTGCATAAGGGCAAAAAGCAGCCACAAGCCTGCCCATGCACCAGGGATGGATCCCGATCCCCCTGCCTGGGTGTCCCCCAGACAGTTTGAGCCAATCAACCGTCTGCTGTATCCAGAGGGCCTAGCCCTGTAACTCCAAGAACTGACAGCCTCACACAAACAAACATGCAAGCAAAACAACAATGCATGTAAAATAAAAATAAATAAATTATTTTTTTAAAAAATAAAGAAATTTAAATAAAAAAGTTAGTGAATTGAAAACAAACAAAGCAGTCACATTCTTCACCAAAATATCACTAGAATGATTTGCAGGCAACATACTAGTGTGGCCCATTAAGCAGTGCTTAAAACATTCCACTGCTTTCCTCACCCAAAGTACCAAAGTAGGAACATGGAAGACAGTGGTGCTAAGAGTTATTTGACCTGTGGGGGCCTGCCTCAAGATGTTTCATAGAAAAAGTATTCTAGTATGTTGCCTAGAATTCATGAATATGATCAAGATAGTGTATGTAATTCTCAAAGAATTTATAAAGATATTATTTTAGAGAGGACTCCCGTATCTTAGAGTTTCTATTGCTGTGAAGAGACACCATGACCATGGCAACTCTTTTTTTTTTTTAAGATTTATTTATTTATTTATTTATTATGTATACAGTGTTCTGTCTACACATATCCCTGCAGGCCAGAAGAGGGCACCAGATCTCATTACAGATGGTTGTGAGCCACCATGTGGTTGCTGGGAATTGAACTCAGGACCTTTGGAAGAACAAGCAGTGCTCTTAATCTCTGAGCTATCTCTCCAGCCCCATGGCAACTCTTATAAAGGAAAACATTTAGTTGAGGTGGCAGCTTACAATTTCAGAGGTTTAGTCCATTATCATCATGTCAGGGAGCATGGCAGTGTGCAGGCAGACATGGTGCTGGAGAAGGAGCTGCTACACGTGCTACACAGGCAGCAGGAAGAGGACTGTGTCACTCGGTGGTATCTTGAGCACATATGAAACCTCAAAGCCTGCTTCCACTGTGGCACACTTCCTCCAACAAGACGACACCTACTATACAACGACGACACCTACTACACGACACCACATCTACTAATAGTACCACTCCCTTTGGAGGCCATTTTCTTTCAAACCACCACAATACAATTGCAATGAGATGGAAGTATTAAGGTAGAATTTGATTTTTTAAAACCTCTGTTAGCAAACTTAACTAGCATTATTTGTTACAAAGGAAAAAAACAACAAATGTTCTATATGATAGAATACTATTAACAGTTGTGACTTGAGGTTTGGTTTGGTGTAGAAATCATGTTGTGTGGACTCAGCTGTAATTACAGGAGAAGAGGCTAAGCAGTTCCTCAGATTAAGGGGCCCGAGAATAAAAATCAATGGGCTTTCTTGTGTCAAGCAAATCTTATCTCGCTAGACAAATAAGCTCAGCTGAACTAACCAGTGTGCTCACTGACCTAGTAAAATCTGAAAATTACACAAAAGATAATCCCTTACACTTAAGATTGTTCTCTGTGCTTTGTCATGCTATAGAAACTGAACGTAAACAATGATATTACTCACTGGTGGTGGTGATTATCAAAAGGAAAGTTCCGCTGAGAACATTTGAACTATCATGTGAGCTGGTTGTGTTCCTGCAAGATAAGAAACTAATTTAACCCAACTTTTAAAAATATGAGCTGGTCAGCCGGTATGATTTTGCTGCCCTTTATTCACTGTGTATTTATGAGCTAACCTTTACTTATCCCATGCAAGTGTAAGGTACAGCATGTTTTTCAGTGGAAGATAAAAGGACCAAAATAAACATTTAAACACTGAGAGAAGTTTTCTAGTGTCATGGCACAGTCTATAATCTTACAATTATCTTTGACATAGGCAATGCTCTTAACATTTTCATCTGCAAAATGTTTTCTGAACACTTTACAAATCAGCTAGAACATTTTGAACGTTATTTTCCTTTAAATTAATATTCAGATGTAGAACACACAGGGATCTTTAAGTCATCTTTTTCATTAAAATTTAATTTAAATCCAATTATAACTTTACAAGATTAATTGGCTTCTTGTAAAAGATTTAAGATAAATCTTTGAAAATGCACTATTGTATAGTAAACATTGGACAAATATTATGAGTAAAAATCCTGAGTTTGCTAAATTGCCTTTAAAAATCTATTTTTATATTTCTGTCAGTACAATTATATAAGACTGATTATTCTACTATGGCTTATTAAAATAAAAACCTAAAAATTTTAGATACACATTCTTCCCTAAGATTACTGGTATCCTCATTAGTTAACAAACAAGAAGCAAGGCCATTTATGTCATTAAAATGAAAATATAAAAAAAGCATGGTGATATACATCGTAATCCCAGCACCAAAAGACTCAGGCAAGACAATTGAAAATTTGAGGTCAGCCTGGTCTATATAACAAGACCTCATCTCAAGAAAACAAGAAAATCAAATAAACTAGCACAAATAGTGATGTGTATAATACATAATAAAGAATATAGGAAGTTAATGAGGAACTGATTTTTCATTCAGCCTTTGTTTGATTATGATCATGGAACACCCAAAAATTATGGGCATGATAGTGATTGCATTCATTTCAGATAGCTACACCTTTATAAACTACTTGTATGACTTTGTGATTCAGTTCTTTTTATTATGTTTTTCTGATTACATTTTTGATATACAATTGATATTGCCTGAATAGAAGAAAAATACCTTAAATTTTATGTTTCTTGTTTATTCTTCTGATATTTACAAATTCATTTTATAGAAATATAATTTTATAACCTGAAAGGTTTTTAAAATTTTTTTAGGTGTATACATTTTATTTTATGTGTGAGTGTTTTGTTTTGCCTAAGTGTGTGTATGCACACTGTGTGCATGCTTGCTGCCCATTACAGTTAGAAGAGAGTATTGAATCTTCTGAAACTGAAATAATGGATTGTTGTGAACCACCATGTGCGTGCTGGGAATTTAATCCAGGTACTTTGCAAAAGTAACATATGCTCTTCAGCACTGAACAATCTCATTAGCCCCATAACCTAAAAGTTTTAATACTAATTCTTTATTACAGATAGCCTTTGTTTTTTATTCTTTCACAATTTCCTACACACATATATAATTTATATAATATATAGTACTTTTTGTTCAAAATCTCCCTCATTATCCTTCCTTATTCTCTTTCCTTTCTCACAGAATCCTTTCTTTTTTCCAAGTCCCCTTCTTGTTTTCATGTCTTTTTGTGACACCCTGCATTTAATTAAGGTTGCCCAAATGATCATGAGTGAGGAGTTATTTACTGGGGTGAAGTCAGTATAATAATGGTCACCTCACTGTAAGAAATGACTCCTTTTCCACGAGCAACCCTTAACCTATAGATCCTCAGAGGGGTGGAGCCTTATGAACCCCTCCCACATTAATGATAGCATGTTAATGGGCCCAGTCTTATGCAGGTCTTATGCAGAGAGCCACTACCTTTGTGAATTCATGAGTACAATAGCTATGCCATGTTCAGAAGACAGAGTTTCAACACATTCCTTCCCATCCTCCAGCTATTATATTCTTTCTAATTCTCTTCAGTGATATTCTCTGAGCCTTGAATGGAGTGAAATAGATGTTCCATTTAGGGATAAGCACTCAGCAGTCACTTCTTCTCAGTGCATTGACCAGATATGAATCTCTACATAAAACTTTACCCACTGCAAACAGAAGATTCTCTAACCAAGGCTGGGCTGGGAGTAGTACTAATCTATAAATATAAACATAAATACTTATAGGGCAATTCAACAGCATGTCCATTTAGCAAAATGACAAGAGTAAGTTCCTCTATAGGGCCCATGGCTTTTATCAGCCATGGGCTTTCACTAGGTTTTCAATACCAGGTACAAATTCCTTCTGTAGAGGGGACCTGAAGCCTAGTGAAAAGTCCGTGGTTTCACCCCATAGCAGTCATACCACTATTGTACCAGTAGATACATCTTGCCTGGAGGTTGTCAAGTCCAAAAGAAACAAATGGTTAACTGTGGTGCCTATTAGCATATCAAAGCACATGCAGGTATAGCAAGTACCTATCTAAGGATACCAGGCTGGCATCCTGGCTCTTCTCAGCTCTTCTTACCCTGCCTGTGACATTAAACTTCTACAGCTCATGGGCTTCCCTTCCCCAGCTTCTCATTCCTATATAACCTTGCAATTTTGCAACGTGTTCTTGTCTTAGTTAGGGTTTCTATTGCTATGACAAAACACCATGACCAAAAAGCAAGTTGTGGAGCAAGGGTTTATTTGGCTTATACTTCCAGATCATAGTCTATCACTAGAGGAACTCAAACAGGGCTGCAACCTGGAAGCAGGAGATGATGCAGAGGCCAAAGAGGGGAGCTGCTTACTTGCTTGCTTCCCTTGTCTTTCTCAACCTGATTTCTTATAGAACCCAGGACCACCATCCCAGGGATGGTATCATCCACAATGGGATCACTAATTGAGAAAATCCCATATAGCTGGGTCTCATGGAAGCATTTCCTCAACTAAGGCTTCTTTATCTCTGATGACTTGAGCTTGTGTCAAGTTGACACACAAAACTAGCCATTACAGTTCTTTAGGTCTTCTTTTGTCTTCCTCTCTTGTCCTTCTCTCTCTTGGCCCCCACTCTTTTCTTCTCTCTCTCTCTCTCTCTCTCTCTCTCTCTCTCTCTCTCTCTCTCTCTCTCTCTCTCACACACACACACACACACACACACACACACACCTTTCTCTCCTCCTCTTTCATCCCCTCCTCCTCTCATGGCCTAGTCCACTCTGCTGTCCATGTTCAGTCTATTGCTTTCTCTCCCTGCTCTGGACTCTTCCAGATGCTTCTGGATGTATTCCCCCTCATATCTACAATAAAAACCTTCCTCTCAATTATTCTTTGGAGCGGTCATGTCTTTATGTTATACAGCAGGCCTGTATTTTAGATCCCTAGATTCACCAAGATAAGATTGTTCATGACCTTTTTTTCCTAGCAGCCTACATAGTACCTTCCATCATTATGAAAGCTTGCCAGTAGGGAGAAAACTTCCAGATCCATTTCCATTTGATTTCTATAATCTCACAACCAAAGAATATGGGGTTCTCATCAATAGGGGCTTATCATTTAGTTATGGCAGTTAACTAAGAGTAATGGTAAAAGATTATATTGTTTGGGGAGGGGCTCTGGATTCTCCCTGATCAACAACTCATACAGAAATATCTCATATCTGGCATTGGAATTTTATTAACTCATGGCTTCTAGAGGTAGAGTTATCCAGCCATGCAGCATATCTCCTTCCAAACTGCTCTTTTAGTTATGTTTTAATTGGCTTGCAATATAGTTGGTTTCCATATGGCTTTTTCACACGTCCTTCATTTTGGTTAACTCTCCCTACCTACTTCCTGGGGTTAACCAGCAGCTATCTAATTAGATTTAAGGTCTGCTTAGTAGGAGGGAATTCATGCGTAGCACTGTAGATCTACCCAGTACCTGTGAGGTTAGTGTGGTCTAGATTAGGGAAATGGGCTGTCAGTGGAGAAAAACCTTTCACTAACTCAAGATTCCCAGTGGGCCTATCTTCTTGGTCTCATGGATGCTTTATTTCCTTAGGAAGACTGTGATCAAAAGAGGATTGACAAACCTTCTGACCCATAGTCAGACACATTACCCATTGTGCCATTGGCTTGGCCTGCCACTTCAAGATGCAATAGAACTGGTGCCCATGGGAACTCATGGAGACTCTGCCAGCACACACAAGATCTGCACAGGTTCAAAGCAGATGAAATCCAAACACAGAGAGACAGGAGTGGACACAAATTCTCGCCCCTAACCAAGAACCTGTTTTCAATTGGTACCTGCTCGGAAAGGAAAAGTCAGTTTTCTCAAATAGAGTGTCACCGGGTATATCAGTCACACTCCAGAGTAGGCTCCATACCAGGGTGTAGTTGGCCAACACTAAATGGACTCAATGGTTCTTTTTGTGGACTTTTTTTGTCATATTGAGTTTTGAGTTTGATTTTGTTTTGTTGTTCTTTTCCTGGGGATTTTTTTAAGAGACAGAGAGAGGGCATGAAGTTAGGCAGAGATAGAAAGGTGGGCAGTATTTTGGAGGAGTTGGGGGAGGGAATATTATTGAAATACATTGTATGAAAAATGTTTGTTTGCTTTATTTTGTTTTCAAGAAGATTCATTCCTATAATCCTTGTAAAGAATTATAAACTCAAACCAGCCAGGACTATATAAGGAGATGCTGTCTCAAAAAGGAAATTCAAAAAAATGCAAAATAACCCCACCCATACCCCCCAAAATAATTATAGCAGTATTCTCTATAAGCAATTATACCCAAATCTAAACACACCATAGATGGTGACTTCTAGTCCAAAAGGAAAGATGATAGGAGTCACGTGTTTGGAGAGAAAATATCTCGTGTCCTCAGTCAAGTGTACCATGCAGATTCCATACATATTCATGAATACATAAATGCACATCTAGAAAATAAGTTGTCTTGCAATGGAACAGATGAAAACATGTGTTTGAATGGACTGATACCTGATTTACATGGGAATGAAGGCTAAGGTTCAACACCAGTTCTTCCTGTGCTCATTGTTAAAATGTAAGCCTTCACAGTAGCCTGACTGTGCATCCTTTATTCTCTGCTGTCATTCTCCCAAAGATCTATGAAAGCACTGTCTTCTAACTTCCTCTTTATATAGAAATGATATTTTAAATTACTCAAATTGACAAAATACTGAGTTCTGTGCTTTTATGCTTCAATTATGTTTTTCATCATTATATTCCTTCTCTAACCTTGAAGTTTACTCTCCTTAAATTGCATTCCCCACATCTGGGATACAAGCCATTCTGTTGATACAGCAAATACATTTGATAAAGAAAATGTACATTTGTTTAAATCCTTTAAAGCTCAGGCAAGATTTGGTCAAACAAATCACTGAGCATTCAAAAATCTCTTTCATTCATTGAATATATTCATACAGAACTAGAAAGAAGTCAACAGTAAAGAATAAAATGTATCTCAACTATTTTCCTTGATGAATATATGCTGAATTTTTTAATTCCATTGGCTACTTTTTTCTTTCAATTTGGTTGGAGCAACAAAACTTCTTAAAATGCTTCACAACCAAAAGAAAAATATAATAAATTTCAGTGAAAAATATTCTCCTAACAAGCTAAACTTTCAAATGTTTGAGACCCCATTATTATTTGCCACCACCTGTATTCATTTTCATGGCTGCAGGAGCTTGAATAAATATTGTCTCTAGTTTTTGTTTTTATTTTGCTTGTATTTAAGCTAGGCACCTTGCATTTTTCTCTCCAAAATCTTAGCACCTATCTATCAGTAGCATATAAGCTCTATAAAGGGAAGAAAGTTATTTTTACCTACTGTACTTTGAAAACTTCAGACATTTTTATTTATTTTATTTCACTTTGCTGACTGAATTCTCTCAATCCTGATCTTTGTTCTTCAAAAACAAAGTAATTTGTGGCTCACAGACCTGAGTCCTATCTAGCTCTAAGATATAATTTTCATTACATTCAACAATTATAAAACAATCTAATCAATAAAGATAACGGCAGATTTTAAAGGGCTGTGCTAATTGTCCTAGTTCCTTTTATTCACAATTTCTCCCTTTATTTCACCCGTCCTTAAAAGAGAATGGTAATTCTTCTTTAGGAATCAGTAAACTTTCCAAAGCCATTGAAGATTTCAGAGAAAGGCTACCAGATAAAATTTTTATTTCATCTTAACTTCTTTCCATACTCACTGATCTCACTAGCTCAAATATATAAAAACAAGACTAGATCAGGAGAAAACATGAACTGCAGCTAGCAGAGCACAACGTGATTTGTGGGCTACCTCTAGTGCAAGTGCTTGGCCTCTTTTTGATGAATTCAGAGCACTAAGTCAAGATTTGTTGATTGTTTGATTGATGTTTAAAAAGCAAATGCCTGAGGGGAAATTTGAAAATTTTTCTTATCATTGTACCCTTTCCATCTGTGTGAAATACATGATTTTCTATAAATCACTCTCCAAATATATCGTGTCATTTTCACGTTTCAGAGAAAGGCAATTTGGACCAGTTCTCTAGCAATTTGTGATGAAAATTTGACTGATGACAAAGCAGTTCAATAGCAAATTACATTCACAAACATTTAGAAAGAGCTAGCTAAAGGCAAGCTACCTTACAAGATATTAGATGTATAAGGACACCTGAGATTGAGTCCTTGACTTCTCGAAGCTCTTGGTGAAGTGTGGGGGAGGGAAGAGTATAAATCAATATTCCTCATGAAATGTGCAGCATTTTAATCAAGGTATCCACAGTGGCACAGATACAAAAAAGACCCAACATCACTCACTGGGGATTGAGGACAATGATTAATGGTTGTTATAATGTCAGATTGCCTGGATTTGAATCCCACATCTGTGATTCACTGCCCTGCTTTTCAGGCTACTTTACCTATCCATGCCTCAGCTTCTTCTGTAAAGCAATGAAAATGATAGGACTTATTCCAATAGGGTCATTGTGAAAAGTAAATGGAAAACTCTGAACAGTGTCTCTAACTTATCATCCAATAAATATTGATTATTAATGTAAGATCATACCTAAAATGGACCCAGAGATTTTACCTACAAAGAGGAGGTGGAAAAGTACAGGCTTCATATTGAAGGTGTTTTGGGAGTCTCAGGCAACTTTTTAACCAAAGAACAGACCAGAGATTGGACATGTGAAAACAACACCGGTTGCTCTGGACAAAGGCATGTATGCATCTCATGTCTGCTAATCACTAACCTGCTTGCTTATACAAGCTGGACTGCCATGAAAGGAGCACATACCAATATGTGAGAACAAATATTATGGATACATGAGAAAAAAGGCTTGAGATTGGCACAAGTCTGATTGGGTTTCCATTGTAGAGCATTCGTGTATACTGTGTCATTCAATTATTGTTGAAATAATACTTTGTAGCAACATCTAAATTTTTAGTAGATTGTAAGAAAAAAATATGTTTTCTAATTCATAAATGGGTTACCTGAGGTTTAGCTTATTTAAGTTGATTTTTGGTGAGCCAGTTTGGATTAGGCTGAGCTTAGCTCCTGGTGGCACATGACTGATTCTAGAAACTGAATCTAACAATTTGTAGCAGTCACTTATGGTCATGCACTTCTCCTGACAATGCCTAAAGCTAAAGAGGAGGATCCAATTCATCTAAACATATTTTAAATCTCCTTATATCACAATAATTTGCATTCTATTGTTGACCGATAGAAGTTACATACAATGGGAAAGTATATTGTGTTTCCATTATGGCTAAAATTGCAAAGTCAAGTGACAAAGGGTACAGAAGTATAATTCTGTTGCTGGGGAGAGTGAAGACTTAGAAATAATAATCCAGTGTGAACTTGTCTGTACTCAGAAGAGAGTTGGAAAAGAGTAAGATCCCAGAGAGCATGACCATACCAGTTGCAATGAGTGGTGGAGTGTATGGTGTGAGTACCACTCCCTAGAGAAGTCAGTATTGATTGACACCATTAGAGACAATACTTCTTCAAAGACAGTAAGGGGCTGTGAAGGAAAAGGTTAACCATATATGGGAATTACCCAAAGCAGAGTATTTTCTTAGTAGTCTAAGCAGCTATTTCACTATGTTTCTTAGGGCATTTCCCCCTAATCTGTATGAAAGCACTACATTCCTCCTTTGCTATGTTTTCCTAGACTGCTTCCACACAGAGGGGGCACCTTTTTCTAAAAATGCTATACAGGCCAGTGATTGTATTGACAATCCCATAGCTTTACAGGCATGTGGAAATCCTATTTCTGCCTCATACTTTAGTGAAATGGCACAAAGAAAAGTATTCTAAAGTTTCTGGAGCTAATAAAGTACAACAAACTTTCTTTGTGACTATCTTTGAAACTAACAGAGACAGAGATTTTAAAGAACAGTAAATGTCTGAAGTAGCCATTAGGAAGATTAATTGGTACCAACTAAAATGATTTCTCAGCAATATAAGAATCCAAAGAAGATTAGAAGTCAAAAATTTATAATTCATTTGTTCACTTGTTCAATTATTCAACAAATATTTATGAAATGTCATGTGCCAGGTACTGTTCAAGCTACTGGGAATATGCAGTGAACATGAAAATAATTAATGCAGACATTCTGGAGATGGTAACAGGATGATGATAGATGTTTAAAAAAATACAGGCTAAGGACTTTGAAAATGACAGAAATAAGTGATGGACATTTAGGTAGGATTTTCTGGGAATGCTTCTCAAATGATGTGACATTTGAGCAGAGTCCTGAATTTAGTAAGGGATAAAATTGCATAAAGTTCCTCTTCTGCTCTCTAGCAAAAATGGGATAATTCAGGTACAAGTAGCAGCAAATGCAGAGTCCCATAGGAAGAAATGAGTTTAGCATGTCTGAAAAAATACCAAAATAGCAAATGTGACTATGGTCATTTTTTTTTCTTATGGGGGAGAAGTGAGAGTGAAGTAGTAAGAGAAAAAGTCATAATGGAAGCAGGCCTAGAAAATGTCCTGTCTTATATACCATGAAAAGATCGTTATATTTCTTTTTAAGTATGGGGAAATCTGGTGAAATTTTGAGTGAGATAATAGTACACTGACTGGTGGAAGTAGAAAAATTCACATCACAGTAGATAAACTTTTCAAAGGTCACCGTAAATAAACAAAGTTGACAATAAGAAGACACCTGGTATTCTTTCTTAGGATGTGCCAAGGATTCAATATTACTTATCCAATAATCCTGTAGAAAATGTATACTCTAAATCTAATAATAATGAAGCATTAGGTAGATGCAAATTAAAGGAAATTATACAAAATGTATCTCTCTCTCTCTCTCTGTCTCTGTCTCTGTCTCTGTCTCTCTCTCTCTCTCTCTCTCTCTCTCTCTCTCTCTGTGTGTGTGTGTGTGTGTGTGTGTGTGTGTGTGTGTGTGTCCTGGGAATCAAGCCCAGGATACTGCACATGACAGACAAAAACTCTACCACTGACCTAACCCCACAGCCTAGGCTTCTGATTTTATATTTGTCAAGGTAATGATAGTCAAAATAGAAAGGACATAAAAAAGGCATGATTCTTGACTAGATCTAGGACAAGAGAAAAACATGATATATAAATCTTTACTGGGACAATTGTCTGTTGACTCAAGGTATATATTGAAAGAACAGGAGAGGGGAAACATACACAAAAACACACACAGAGAGAGAGAGAGAGAGAGAGAGAGAGAGAGAGAGAGAGAGAGAGAGAGAGAGAGAGAGAGAGATATGAAAGTAATAAAGTCAGTGTAGCACTGTAGCCATTAAGAATGCTGGGAAGTGCCGGGCGGTGGTGGCGCACGCCTTTAATCCCAGCACTCGGGAGGCAGAGGCAGGCGGATCTCTGTGAGTTCGAGGCCAGCCTGGGCTACCAAGTGAGTTCCAGGAAAAGGCGCAAAGCTACACAGAGAAACCCTGTCTCGAAAAACCTAAAAAAAAAAAAAAAAAAAAAAAAAAAAAAAAAAGAATGCTGGGAATTGATGGACTACTGGAAAACATTTTTTGGGAGATTTTGTTTTGCTCTTCAAATGTTTGTGGCTGTTACGTAGAACTGAATGGTATTGTAAAATAAAATTAAATTAAATTAAAAAAAGAAGAGACGAACGATGTTAAAAAGTTGTTGTAAAACTGACCTTTATTTAGGAAATGATCTCCTATGCCAATGTGTTCAAGACTTCTTCCTACTTTCTCTTCTATCGGGTTCAGAGTAGCTGGATTTATGTTGAGGTCTTTGATCCACTTGGACTTAAGTCTTGTGCACGGTGACAGATATGGATCTATCTGCAGCCTTCTTCACGTTGATATCCAGTTATGCCAGGACCATTTGTTGAAGATGCTTTCTTTTTTCCATTGTACAGTTTTGGCTTCTTTGTCAAAAATTATATGTTCATAGGTGTGCGGATTAATGTCAGGGTCTTCAATTCAATTCCGTTGGTCCACATGTCGGTTTTTATGCCAGTCTCAGAAAGACAAACATGGTATGTACTCACTCACAGGAGGATACTAGATGTAAAACAAAGATGACTAGACTGATACTCACAACTCCAGGGAGGCTACCTAGAAACCAGGACCCCAAGAAAGACACAGGGATTGCCCAATGACAGAGAAATGGATGAGATCTACATGAACAACCTGGACGTGAGTGGGGATAATGAAGGGCAAGGTTTGAGGGAAAGAGAGCTTAGGGGAACGGGAGATCCCAGCTGGATCAAGGACAGAGAGGGAGAACAAGGAATAAAATACCATGATAAATGAAGACCGCATGAGAATAGGAAGAAGCAAAGTGCTAGAGAGGTCCACAGAAATCCACAATGATACCCCCACAGTAGACTACTGGCAATGGTCGAGAGACAGCCTAAACTGACCTACTCTGGTGATAGGATGGCCAAACACCCTAATTGTCATACTAGACCCCATCCAATGACTGATGGAACTGGATGCAGTGATCCACGGCGAGGCCCCAGGTGGAGCTCCAGGAGTCCAATTGGCAAGAAAGCAGAGGGTTTGTATGAGCGAGAATTGTTGAGACCAAGGTTAGAAAAAGCACAGAGACAAATAGCCAAACGAATGGAAACACATGAACTATGAACCAATGGCTGAGGAGCCCCCAACTGGATCAGGCCCTCTGGATAAGTGAGACAGTTGATTAGCTTGATCTGCTTGGGAGGCCCCCAGGCAGTGGGACCAGTTCCTGTGCTCATTGCATGAGTTGGCTGTTTGAAACCTGGGACTTATGCAGGGACGCTTGGCTCAGCCTGGGAAGAGGGGACTGGACCTGCCTGGACTGAATCTACCAGGTTGAACTTAATCGTCAGGGGAGTCCTTGCCATGGAGGAGATGGGAATGGGGGGTGGGATGGGGGGAAGGGGCAGGAGGGGAGAGAACAAGGGACTCCATGGCTGATATGTAAAATTAAATTAAATTATAAAATAAAATAAAAAACTGAACTTTAGATTGAATAAAATGGTGAAACCAAGCACCTGCTATGGCTGATATAGAAAATGTCCTCACAAAGCAAGCTACATATAACCTTGGTCTCTAATAGGTGCCACTATTTGGGAGAATATAGAAACAGTATAAGGTTGGCCCTAGCTGGAAGAAGACTGAGGGCATGTCCTTGGGTGCTAGATCTTACCTGGCTCCTTCCTTTACCCTTTTGCTTCCTGGCTGCATGCAGTAAGCAGCCTCTTGCCCATTTTTTTTTTTTTTTGCTTCCATTATGTTCTGTCCCATCACATGCTTAGAAGCAAACAACAATGAAAGTTGCCCATGTTGTATAGGAACTCTGAAACAGTGAGCTAAAGTAAATAATTCTTCCTATTTAAGTTTCTCTTGCAAGGAGACTTCTGCAGAAGAAAGCAGACCTAGAATTCACAAGGATGAGAGGCACAACCTTTCAAGAACTTTTGCTTAAGAGAATGGGAATGTGTGATTGACAGAGAGTTATTAGTATGAGATATCTTAAATGCCTCTGATGAATCTGCAGGCCAGTCTCGACTCAGCAAAGAGACTTAGAGAACAGCCTGTCACAATATCAGATCAGGTGATCCTGAATTGCTAGCATCTGCAACATTACCAAAAACATTGTTTTCCCATACAATGTGCAGCACAATTCATGTCCTCTTTTTTGTTTAATTTCTTTTGAGATTATAATATAAATGCTTTTCTCCCTTTTCTTTCCTCCCTTCAAATCCTACCATGCACCCTTCCCCATTCTCTTTCAAATTCATGGCTTCATTTTTCATTCATTTTTATTGTATGCATATATTGTATACCTACATATATGTTTTCCTAAATATAACTTACTCAGTCCATACATTATTACTTATATGTATGTTTTCAGTTTGACCACTTAACACTGGACAACTAATTGGTGTGCTCTTCCCTGGGGAAGACTGCTTCTCCTACTTTCAGCATTCTTCAGTTGCTTGTATATGTATCCATTGAGACTGGGGACCACAACTCCACACTTTGATTGATTGTACTTTTCTGTAATGGTCTCCGTCTATTATGAACAAGTGTCTCCTTAGTGAAGAGTGAAGGCTACACTTCTCTTTGAGTATAAGTACACAAGTTCATAGATTATTGTTAGGGATTATGCTGGTTTAGTAAATCAGTGGTTGTAGATTCTCCTCCAATAACCACGATGTCACTAGAATTGAGTAGTTAGCTAGATTTCCAGTGCCAGGCTTATTTTCCCTCTTGTTGAACAGGTCTTAGGTCCAATTAGAGAGCTGTTGGTTACTGCCAAGGTATGTGCTCCACTGCTGCATCCTTAGTGTTATCATGACTTGCTGGTCGTTGGTGTGGCTCATAGACATCATAGCTGGATAGGACTCTTGGTTACCTCCTTCTTTTGGAAGCTTTCATGTTGCCCTCTACAAGTACCATGAAATCTAGTCCTCAGGGAGCAGGACATTCAATCATCTACAGCTCAAGGCTCTGCATCTGAAGTGAATGGTGTCTTCAGCAACAGGTACTTACTTTCTACGGACAACTGCAATAGACTGTACATTTTGGAAGTCTCTTGGACATCCCTGGTTAACAACTCGGGAGAGGGCTTCTCATGTCTGGTATTGGAGTTTTTTAAAGGTGGTCTTGGAATCTTGGAGGCAGCACCATCAGCTCATATAAGAAAAGTACATTAAGGATATATATATATACAGAATTATATTTATTACAGGGTTTTTAGGTAGTTACTAGTATAATTCCTTGTAGCTTTTTCAGACATCCTTATTGTTATTTTATCCTCTTCTTATGTATTTACCTCCCTCCCCTTCCTAAAGAGGCTCTTCCCCATTTTTCCTTTCACATCACTTTGCTCAGGTTATCTTTAATCTTAACCTGGATTTCCAGCAGTACTTGTTGAGCCTTGCTCTTTCTGTGCCTTAGACCCACTGACCTCTGTCTTCATTGGGTTCCAATAATTTCTGCTCTAGTTAATGCATTTTCTAGTTTTCTGACATTATGTCTGTTCTCTTTGTCCAAGAATTATCTTCCCATGTATTTTAAAGAAAAAAAAACATTGCTTAACAAGATAGGAAATTACTAGTCTCCTGCCAAGTCATTTAAGAATAAGTAGTTCAGGATTTCCCTAAAGTATGATTTCTGATTTTTGTCCCTAGGGCAACTACTCCTGTCTCAGAAAGCTATCACCCCACTTCTAAGTGAGCAAAATTCCCTTCAAAAATCAATGATTTGGGTTTTTTTTAGTTGTACTGGACCCAAAGTGAAAAATAATCTGTACCTTCCTGGGTTTGCATTTATTTTCCTCTGGCTCTAACACCTTTTGTCTCCTGTTGGAGAACACCACTGCATGTTACTAATTGTCTTGTGCTATGTGAATCTATAAAGAGTAGGCACTTCATCTTGTGCATACTTCTATTCCCAGCATCACCTCCTCTGCTCCCTGCACAGAACAGGTGTCCATAAGTGTTTGGAGATTTCAACTGCAAGAGCTGGACAAATGTTGACACAAAAGTTCAAAGCTCTAGATTCCTCTCTTCCAGTTTTGACTTCTAATCAAATTCTAGTTCCTTCTAACTTTGAAAAAGTTAGTTTCAAGGTCACAACTAAAGGAAATTCTGCCTGTTCTATTTTATGAGCAGACACAAAGATTAGGTTTGTTTTTTCCTTTTTAGTTCTCCTAACACTGAGCTGATTGATGGAAGGCAGAAGAAAGTAATAAACCTTTATTCACAGAACTACAAAACCCTCTCTGGCTGCTGCCCCCTGCCCTCTCTGGAGATAGATGGGACCATTGAAATATAGAGCAGAGTGGTGTTTTCTCAACAATTGCTCTGCTACTCATCTACATCTGACCATTTCTTGATGAAGATATTGTAATCTAGATAGAAAATGTCATGAAAAATAGCAAGCTACATATATGTACATTTAACTATTTCAATTTTTGAACAATATAGCAGCATATATGAAAAAGTTGTTCCTTTCAGTGCTATCATTTTATAGTCTTAGAGAAAAAGAATACTGTAGTCAAAATATTTCCTGTGTCCCACCCAGCCCTGAGGTCCCACAGCTGCTTACAAAATAATCATTCAGAGGCTTAATATTATTTACAAACTGTATGGCCTATGGCAGGCCTCTTGCCAGCTAATTCTTATAACTTAAATTAACTCATTTCTATTAATCTGTGTTTTGCCAGTGTTCTGTGGCTTTACCAGTCTGCTTGCATGTTGCTCCTTGGGCAGCAGGCTGGCTTCTTTTTCACTCCACCATTCTCTTTTCTGTCTCTCTCCTTGGATTTCCTGCCTTCCTCTAAGCTTCCTTGCCATAGGCCAAAACAGCTTATTTATTAACCAATGGGAACAATATATATTCACAGCGTACAGAAAGACATTCCCCAGCAGAATACTAGGTTGGATCAAGTAAAAATTTCAGAAGTAAATTCATTGTAATATATTCCATGACACATCACTGTCCTCTTTATATTAGCAAGAGGAAAAGCAGAGGAAGCCATTCAGTCAGGCAAAGAAAGGAGCTTTCTATGCATCGTGATACTACAGCAATGCCCTAGAGTCCCAATTTACTACTCTGTTGCTAGATTCTACAGCTCTGCTTCAGTGGTCTACTTCCTAAAATTTAGTGGCTTAGAGAAACAAGCATAAATTGTTTCTACACCTTTCTTGAGATGACTGGGCAGATTAGTCTGGGCTGTTCCTCTGATCTCTACTAAACTTGTTCTCTGTCTATGACCAGGTATTGGACTGTTAGGAGATGGATGGGCTAAGATGGCCCCACCCACATGAACTGTAATTGGCCTTAGTGTAGTTTGGATAACTAAGGTTGACATTTGCACAGATGTGTCTCTCATCATCCAGAAAGCTACTACAAGTTCATTCACAGGGTGGTTTCAGTGTCCTGGTACATGGACTTAAAACTTCTACTTGGGTCATGTTGGCTGGGTCACAAGATAAGCCTAGATTCACCAAGTGGATAAACAAAGGCCCTATCTGAATGTGAGAAACTGCAATGCCATGTAGAAGAGGCATTGTAGTGAGGAAATGGTGACTGATTTTACAATATCACAGACCCTGCCTTCCACCATTCATTTTCCTGCCTGTCTGCACTATCACAGACCCTGATTTCTACCATCCATCTATCCTTAGTCCGGCTTCCAGAAGGTAAAACCAGAAAAATGAGTAGCTGAAAAAGAAGATAGAATCAACTATCTATCATGGTGCCTTTCCTCATTGGCATTTAGCTAGATTCATTGTCTGCCACGTTGGTAGGTTGTCAAAGCATGCAACTGAAAAGAAAATATAAAGAACACACTGGGACAGGGAAAGCTTCATTTGGGTAATACTCCTCTGGAGATTAAACAGAGGAAGTAGAATGGAGTACACTTCCTGAGAAGCAGACAACTGAATGAATAAAAGAGGAAATATGAATGATCCAGAGAGATGGAGTTTGCCTGAGAAGATCTTTGGCTTTCTTTCTTTCCTTCTGCCTTTTAAAACTCAACTCAGGTATGTCACATTCACTTTAAAACCCTACCTCCTAGAAAAGAAGTTACACATATCATATTGTTACATATAAAAACTCCATTTAAAAAAGATTAATGTCTTATTCAACTGTGTTCATAGCAGCATTATTTGTAATAGCCAGAACTGGAAACAACCTAGATGCCCCTCACCTGAAGAACGGATAAAGAAAATGTGGTAGATTTAAACAATGAAATATTACTCAGTGGTTATAAAAAAAAAAAACAGTGCCACCATGAAATTTGCAGGCAAATGGATAGAACTAGAAAAAAAATCATCCAGAGTGAGGTAACCCAAACCCAGAAAGACAAACATCGTATGTACTCACTCATAAGTGGATATTAGATGTAAAGCAAAGGATAACCAGAATACAATCCACTGCCTCAGAGAAGCTAGGTAACAAAGAGGACCCTAAAATGGACACATGGATTTCCATGGGAAGAGGAAATAGATGAGATCTCCTGGGTAAACTAGGGAAACATCCAGGATTCACAAGGATGACCCCAGCTAAGACTCCTAGCCATAGTGGAGAGGATGTCTCAACTAGCCTTCTCCTGTAATCAGATTGGTGACTACCCTAATTGTCAGAGAGCCTTCATCCAGTAACTGATGGAAGCAGATGCAGAGATCCATAGTTAAGCACTGGGTCAAGCTCCAGGAGTCCAGTTGAAGAAAGGGAGGAGGGATTGTATGAGCCAGGGGGGTCAAGATTATGATGGGGAACCCACAGAGATAACTGATCTAAGCTTGTGGGAGCTCAGGGACTCTGGACCGACAGCTAGGGAGCCTGCATGGGACCAACCTAGGCCCTCTGCATGTGGATGATAGTTGTATATCTTGGTCTGTTTGTGGGGCCCCTAGCAGTGAGATCAGTCTTGTCTCTGGTGCATAAGCTGGCTTTTGGGAACTTATTCCCCATGCTGAGATTCTTCGACAAGCCTTGATGCAAAGAGAGGAGCCTGGTCCTGCCTCAACTTGATATGTCATGGTTTGTTGACTCACTCCCATGGGAAGCCTTACCCTTTCTGAGGAGTGGATTGGGGGGCATAGAAAGGATGTGGGGGAGGGAATGGGAGGAGAGGAGGGAGGGGAAACTGTGGTTGATATGTAAAAT